>NC_091221.1:23932851-24002851 GCF_040958095.1 Procambarus clarkii | reverse complement strand
CTATATATTTCGAGCTATTACATATATTTTGTTGTATTACTCATTCTTAATTAAATAAATATAATATTTTAATTCTCTTTTTGTACCCTATTTATTTGTAATTTGCACATACATATATAGGATGTCCATTTCTTTCTCAGATATGTCTTCTTTCTTTCTCTCCCTTTCTATTTCAGATATGAATTAAAAAATTATTATACCCTAATTTACCCTAAACGTTTTAATGTAGGTAATTAAAAGATTATAAAAAAGTTTTTAGAAATGTTAATTATTTACGTTCTAAGGTTGTATATAAAAGTTCTCAAAAAACATTTTCTAAACGTAATTATAAACGTGCTGAAAACAATGAAATGTCGTTTTTAGGATGTTTTAAAAACATGAAAATGTTTGCTGGGATGTTTATGCATGAGTAGACTGTTTATGAATATAAATCAAAATATTTTTAACAAGTTAAAATATACGTTTTCTGATATAAATTCACTAGAACACGCCCAGCGTAGGATAACAAAGTTAATCCTGCAAATTAGAAACTTGTCATATGAAGAAAGATTAACTAAGTAGTACAAATTTGCATTCTCTAGAACGGCCAAGAATTCGGAGTGACTTAGTAGAGGTGTGCAAGTGGATGGATGGACACATCAAACGGGATATTAATAGGGAATTAGGAACAAGAATGAAGGTAACTGCAGAAAGCCTATTGGCCCATACGAGGCAGCACCTATTTATATCTTCCCAATCCCATAAATATATAAGTCCAACGCATACTTGAAACAATCAAGGGATCCTACTTCTATCAAAATATGCGATAATTGGTTCAACAAACCAACAACCATGTTACCGAACCACTATTTTCCCAGGTATTTCCTAAATCTAAACGTAGGAAAATAAGAATAAACGTAACTGCAGATGTCCTACTGGCCCCACACAAGAAAGCTGCTATTTATAACCACCTAATCTCATTCATATATGTCTAAGAACATAAGAATAAAGGTAAGTGTTGAGATTGCGAAGTCGGATTGCGAAAGGGATCTGGGAGTTATGATTAGTAAGAATTTAAAACAAAAAGATCAATGCCTGAATGTTCGTAATAAGGCAAATAGGACACTAGGATTTATTAATCGAAGCGTAATTAACAAGACACCTGGTGTGGTTCCTCAGCTATATCTTGCTCTGGTTAGGCCCCATTTAGATTATACAGTTGAGTTTTGGTCGCCATACTATAGAATGGATATAAATTCACTTGAACGTGTCCAGCATAGAATGACTAAGTTAATTCCCCAAATTAGAAATCTTTCATATGAAGAAAGATTAACAAAGCTTAACTTGCATCACTGGAAAGGCGAAGTGTTAGGTGTGACATGATAGAGGTTTACAAGTGGGTGAATGGACAAAACAAAGGGGATATTAATAGGGTATTAAAAGTATCAACACAAGACAGAACACGAAACAATGGTTATAAATTGGATAAGTTTAGATTTAGGAAAGACTTGGGTAAATACTGGTTCAGTAACAGGGTTGTTGATTTGTGAAACCAATTGCCGCGTAACATTGTGGAGGTGGGGTCCCTCGATTGTTTCAAGCGTGGGTTGGACATGTATATGAGTGGGATTGGGTGGTTATAAATAGGAGCTGCCTCGTATGGGCCAACAGGCCTTCTGCAGTTGCCTTGTTGCCTATCATTAGTGGCTTAGCACAAATCAATAGATTAGGCTATATTGAGCATCATTTAGTTTGGCAATAAATTTATATACCATAATAATGAGGAGTAATGGAATAGTGCTATGTATTTTGTTTGGTTTTATATAAAAGACTCTTATTTTGAGTGATGTTTATATAATTAGTATGAGGTAATCTCTTCAACTCTGGTATTTGATGAGTATTTATTAATATGTTATTGACCCTAACACGAAAATAATCCACACAATTAATGGATAAATTTATGTGAGTGCTTAGTCTTATGGTTGGATATTAATGTGCGCGTCAACTCCGCGGATTTAAAACCACTATTTTCCACGGATTTAAACACAAAATGACGCACTTAATTAATTTAGAGGTGCATAGCTACACTATGCATTATATTTATTGTATATGAGTGAATTATTGATAATTATTTATTTTATTGATAAAATTATTGATAATTTTTATTTATTTCCTTACCTGTATTGAGGTTTGAAACCATTTTTGCTTTTTATTCCCCTTCCCTCGCCGTTTGAAACTCATAATCACAACTGTTAAATAATTTGTTAAAAAAAAGCAGTCATCGCACGTGGTAACTGACGCAATTGCGCGGTTATGGATTTCTAGAAAACTTCTGACATTCACCTACTTGAAATTAATGGTTAGTAAAATTAGTTTCTGGTCACAACCAATTTATGTTGTGGTGACAGGGGTTAATAATTTGGGTGTCAGGATTCCCAACATATAACACGGCAATCGAAACTAAACTGCATGATGTAAATGGGGCCTAACCAGAGCAGGATATAACTGAAGAATAACACAAGGTGTTTTATTACTAATGCTTTGATAAATAAATCCCAGTGTCCTATTTGCCTTATTTCGTCAACAGATCACTGTAAGCAGCGATTTTCCATTTTTCTTATATTCTTAGTCAAAACATTGATCTAAAATAGGTTAAGCAAGAAGAAGTTCTGTATAAGTATTTATTTTTATGATATCTATACAATGAACACGTGATATTGATACATTGAATCTGTGATATATTCAAGGTGTCATAAAAGTAAGTTAAAGGCGATGCTGCTTCTATGGTGGTGACAGTGTCGACGTTCATCACCATCAGGGGCTTAGTCACCTCCACCACCTTCACCTCAATCATTACCAGCTGCAGGGCTGGTGCCGTCACCGTCTGGACTGTGACGGAGGTCACGGGAACATCACTGACTTGGAACACGGTGTTGAGGAGGATCTGGTTGATGGGAAACACCACGATCTCTGTGACATTCTGCCACTCGTCCTGATACTGCACAGTCTGGAAGACGGGACAGAGCAGCGGCCGTGGCTTGCAGTAAAGGGTAGCGGATTATGATCTACCTTGCACAAGCACCGCAAGGTAGATCATAACCTCAGACTTGGAGTATGAGGCTAATATTTGCCTTTGTACTGTGAAACAAAGTTTAGTATGAACCTAATCATACATTGAATTTTCCACAGCCTTTTCGGCAAGCTTGTAATGACGGTACTCGGGCTTGAGTTCCCACATATTCTTGTGAGGATTCTTAACATTATAGTTACATAGGTCTTTCAGGATCTCCTTTAGATATGTGATTGGTTGTCGGGTAATCTTGTGGAGATCCTTAATATTGTAATACTGATGCTTTTCAAATGCAGCAAACAACAACTCCATGACCTTATCTTTATCATCACGAATCGACTTGCCTTCTGCCTTCTTCTTCTGCTCTAAATAAACATTATGTTTATGGTGTGAAATAGGCTTATAGCCGTTGAGGGGTCTGTCAATAAGCTTTACCGTATGAAGAGACTGGGCAGCTTTCTTCACAGCTTCCCTTTTCTGATTGATATAGTAGTCGTCCACTACAGGCTGACATTCTAGTTTGTGGATGACTTGTCCCTCAAAGGACAATTGCTGTGTCTCGGAAACTGCAGCATCCGAGCTGCTGCTGCCGAGATCTGGTTCAGAAAGAACTCCGAGTGTCATTTCTTTTAAACTATGAGAAATTACCTTGTGCTCCCGAGGAATTTTCCCGTCCTTCAAGGTGTGTTCACTAGATTTAAAGGTTATTGTCGGAGGTTTACCAGGCACCTTGGTAATCTTAAGCTTTCCAACGTCATGGCCAGCACAGTCTGCCCATTTGTCCCCCAAATATTTAGGTACCTTGACCAGCCACAGCCCACGGCTGCAATTCGTAATATCCAAGTCCATCTTAGACTGTTGGCTCATGATGGAAAACACGAGAATATATAGTTACTTGACCTCTTTATAAAACGTCTTTCCGACACGTGCTAGTGTTTCAGAAAATATCTCCAATAGGGCTGGTGAAGTTTGTCGATGTGGTGGTTGTTGTTGAATACACCTGGTGATTGGTGGTTGGGAGTGATGTTGGTAAGGGAACACAGGTGATGGAGAGAGTGACTGCAGTGGTGGTACTGCTTGTGACCAACCTTGTAGTCTGTGAGCTAAATGAGTAATGAGCTATCCCGTTGTGGCCACCGGGGGGTTATGTAGCAGCTATCTCAGGTGACTGATGTTGCTGGATGATGGAACTTGTTTATTTGGTCATTTCTCGATGCCGATAAATATTCAAATTGCTAAGAACATTAGAATAAAGTTAAACTGACAATACGAGGCATGTATGTTTATACATGTGCATGAGTCTTGTTTATGAATATGAATCAAAATATTTTTAACAAGTTAAAATATACGTTTTCTGATATAAATTCACTAGAACACGCCCAGCGTAGGATAACAAAGTTAATCCTGCAAATTAGAAACTTGTCATATGAAGAAAGATTAACTAAGTAGTACAAATTTGCATTCTCTAGAACGGCCAAGAATTCGGAGTGACTTAGTAGAGGTGTGCAAGTGGATGGATGGACACATCAAACGGGATATTAATAGGGTATTAGGAACATAAGAATGAAGGTAACTGCAGAAGGCCTATTGGCCCATACGAGAATAACAAAGTTAATCCTGCATATTAGAAACTTGTCATATGAAGAAAGATTGACTAAGTAGTACTAATTTGCATTCTCTAGAAAGGCCAAGAATTCGGAGTGACTTAGTAGAGGTGTGCAAGTGGATGGATGGACACATCAAACGGGATATTAATAGGGAATTAGGAACAAGAATGAAGGTAACTGCAGAAAGCCTATTGGCCCATACGAGGCAGCACCTATTTATATCTTCCCAATCCCATTAATATATAAGTCCAACGCATACTTGAAACAATCAAGGGATTCTACTTCTATCAAGATATGCGATAATTGGTTCCACAAATCAACAACCATGTTACCGAACCACTATTTTCCCAGGTATTTCCTAAATCTAAACGTAGGAAAATAAGAATAAACGTAACTGCAGATGTCCTACTGGCCTCACACAAGAAAGCTGCTATCTATAACCACCTAATCTCATTCATATATGTCTAAGAACATAAGAATAAAGGTAAGTGTTGAGATTGCGAAGTCGGATTGCGAAAGGGATCTGGGAGTTATGATTAGTAAGAATTTAAAACAAAAAGATCAATGCCTGAATGTTCGTAATAAGGCAAATAGGACAGTAGGATTTATTAATCGAAGCATAATTAACAAGACACCTGGTGTGGTTCCTCAGCTATATCTTGCTCTGGTTAGGCCCCATTTAGATTATACAGTTGAGTTTTGGTCGCCATACTATAGAATGGATATAAATTCACTTGAACGTGTCCAGCATAGAATGACTAAGTTAATTCCCCAAATTAGAAATCTTTCATATGAAGAAAGATTAACAAAGCTTAACTTGCATCACTGGAAAGGCGAAGAGTTAGGTGTGACATGATAGAGGTTTACAAGTGGGTGAATGGACAAAACAAAGGGGATATTAATAGGGTATTAAAAGTATCAACACAAGACAGAACACGAAACAATGGTTATAAATTGGATAAGTTTAGATTTAGGAAAGACTTGGGTAAATACTGGTTCAGTAACAGGGTTGTTGATTTGTGAAACCAATTGCCGCGTAACATTGTGGAGGTGGGGTCCCTCGATTGTTTCAAGCGTGGGTTGGACATGTATATGAGTGGGATTGGGTGGTTATAAATAGGAGCTGCCTCGTATGGGCCAACAGGCCTTCTGCAGTTGCCTTGTTGCCTATCATTAGTGGCTTAGCACAAATCAATAGATTAGGCTATATTGAGCAACATTTAGTTGGGCTCCTGCCTAACTACAGTTAAGGTTTGGCAATAAATTTATATACCATAATAATGAGGAGTAATGGAATAGTGCTATGTATTTTGTTTGGTTTTATATAAAAGACTCTTATTTTGAGTGATGTTTATATAATTAGTATGGGGTAATCTCTTCAACTCTGGTATTTGATGAGTATTTATTAATATGTTATTGACCCTAACACGAAAATAATCCACACAATTAATGGATAAATTTATGTGAGTGCTTAGTCTTATGGTTGGATATTAATGTGCGCGTCAACTCCGCGGATTTAAAACCACTATTTTCCATGGATTTAAACACAAAATGACGCACTTAATTAATTTAGAGGTGCATAGCTACACTATGCATTATATTTATTGATAATTTTTATTTATTTCCTTACCTGTATTGAGGTTTGAAACCATTTTTGCTTTTTATTCCCCTTCCCTCGCCGTTTGAAACTCATAATCACAACTGTTAAATAATTTGTTAAAAAAAAGCAGTCATCGCACGTGGTAACTGACGCAATTGCGCGGTTATGGATTTCTAGAAAACTTCTGACATTCACCTACTTGAAATTAATGGTTAGTAAAATTAGTTTCTGGTCACAACCAATTTATGTTGTGGTGACAGGGGTTAATAATTTGGGTGTCAGGATTCCCAACATATAACACGGCAATCGAAACTAAACTGCATGATGTAAATGGGGCCTAACCAGAGCAGGATATAACTGAAGAATAACACAAGGTGTTTTATTACTAATGCTTTGATAAATAAATCCCAGTGTCCTATTTGCCTTATTTCGTCAACAGATCACTGTAAGCAGCGATTTTCCATTTTTCTTATATTCTTAGTCAAAACATTGATCTAAAATAGGTTAAGCAAGAAGAAGTTCTGTATAAGTATTTATTTTTATGATATCTATACAATGAACACGTGATATTGATACATTGAATCTGTGATATATTCAAGGTGTCATAAAAGTAAGTTAAAGGCGATGCTGCTTCTATGGTGGTGACAGTGTCGACGTTCATCACCATCAGGGGCTTAGTCACCTCCACCACCTTCACCTCAATCATTACCAGCTGCAGGGCTGGTGCCGTCACCGTCTGGACTGTGACGGAGGTCACGGGAACATCACTGACTTGGAACACGGTGTTGAGGAGGATCTGGTTGATGGGAAACACCACGATCTCTGTGACATTCTGCCACTCGTCCTGATACTGCACAGTCTGGAAGACGGGACAGAGCAGCGGCCGTGGCTTGCAGTAAAGGGTAGCGGATTATGATCTACCTTGCACAAGCACCGCAAGGTAGATCATAACCTCAGACTTGGAGTATGAGGCTAATATTTGCCTTTGTACTGTGAAACAAAGTTTAGTATGAACCTAATCATACATTGAATTTTCCACAGCCTTTTCGGCAAGCTTGTAATGACGGTACTCGGGCTTGAGTTCCCACATATTCTTGTGAGGATTCTTAACATTATAGTTACATAGGTCTTTCAGGATCTCCTTTAGATATGTGATTGGTTGTCGGGTAATCTTGTGGAGATCCTTAATATTGTAATACTGATGCTTTTCAAATGCAGCAAACAACAACTCCATGACCTTATCTTTATCATCACGAATCGACTTGCCTTCTGCCTTCTTCTTCTGCTCTAAATAAACATTATGTTTATGGTGTGAAATAGGCTTATAGCCGTTGAGGGGTCTGTCAATAAGCTTTACCGTATGAAGAGACTGGGCAGCTTTCTTCACAGCTTCCCTTTTCTGATTGATATAGTAGTCGTCCACTACAGGCTGACATTCTAGTTTGTGGATGACTTGTCCCTCAAAGGACAATTGCTGTGTCTCGGAAACTGCAGCATCCGAGCTGCTGCTGCCGAGATCTGGTTCAGAAAGAACTCCGAGTGTCATTTCTTTTAAACTATGAGAAATTACCTTGTGCTCCCGAGGAATTTTCCCGTCCTTCAAGGTGTGTTCACTAGATTTAAAGGTTATTGTCGGAGGTTTACCAGGCACCTTGGTAATCTTAAGCTTTCCAACGTCATGGCCAGCACAGTCTGCCCATTTGTCCCCCAAATATTTAGGTACCTTGACCAGCCACAGCCCACGGCTGCAATTCGTAATATCCAAGTCCATCTTAGACTGTTGGCTCATGATGGAAAACACGAGAATATATAGTTACTTGACCTCTTTATAAAACGTCTTTCCGACACGTGCTAGTGTTTCAGAAAATATCTCCAATAGGGCTGGTGAAGTTTGTCGATGTGGTGGTTGTTGTTGAATACACCTGGTGATTGGTGGTTGGGAGTGATGTTGGTAAGGGAACACAGGTGATGGAGAGAGTGACTGCAGTGGTGGTACTGCTTGTGACCAACCTTGTAGTCTGTGAGCTAAATGAGTAATGAGCTATCCCGTTGTGGCCACCGGGGGGTTATGTAGCAGCTATCTCAGGTGACTGATGTTGCTGGATGATGGAACTTGTTTATTTGGTCATTTCTCGATGCCGATAAATATTCAAATTGCTAAGAACATTAGAATAAAGTTAAACTGACAATACGAGGCATGTATGTTTATACATGTGCATGAGTCTTGTTTATGAATATGAATCAAAATATTTTTAACAAGTTAAAATATACGTTTTCTGATATAAATTCACTAGAACACGCCCAGCGTAGGATAACAAAGTTAATCCTGCAAATTAGAAACTTGTCATATGAAGAAAGATTAACTAAGTAGTACAAATTTGCATTCTCTAGAACGGCCAAGAATTCGGAGTGACTTAGTAGAGGTGTGCAAGTGGATGGATGGACACATCAAACGGGATATTAATAGGGTATTAGGAACATAAGAATGAAGGTAACTGCAGAAGGCCTATTGGCCCATACGAGAATAACAAAGTTAATCCTGCATATTAGAAACTTGTCATATGAAGAAAGATTGACTAAGTAGTACTAATTTGCATTCTCTAGAAAGGCCAAGAATTCGGAGTGACTTAGTAGAGGTGTGCAAGTGGATGGATGGACACATCAAACGGGATATTAATAGGGAATTAGGAACAAGAATGAAGGTAACTGCAGAAAGCCTATTGGCCCATACGAGGCAGCACCTATTTATATCTTCCCAATCCCATTAATATATAAGTCCAACGCATACTTGAAACAATCAAGGGATTCTACTTCTATCAAGATATGCGATAATTGGTTCCACAAATCAACAACCATGTTACCGAACCACTATTTTCCCAGGTATTTCCTAAATCTAAACGTAGGAAAATAAGAATAAACGTAACTGCAGATGTCCTACTGGCCTCACACAAGAAAGCTGCTATCTATAACCACCTAATCTCATTCATATATGTCTAAGAACATAAGAATAAAGGTAAGTGTTGAGATTGCGAAGTCGGATTGCGAAAGGGATCTGGGAGTTATGATTAGTAAGAATTTAAAACAAAAAGATCAATGCCTGAATGTTCGTAATAAGGCAAATAGGACAGTAGGATTTATTAATCGAAGCATAATTAACAAGACACCTGGTGTGGTTCCTCAGCTATATCTTGCTCTGGTTAGGCCCCATTTAGATTATACAGTTGAGTTTTGGTCGCCATACTATAGAATGGATATAAATTCACTTGAACGTGTCCAGCATAGAATGACTAAGTTAATTCCCCAAATTAGAAATCTTTCATATGAAGAAAGATTAACAAAGCTTAACTTGCATCACTGGAAAGGCGAAGAGTTAGGTGTGACATGATAGAGGTTTACAAGTGGGTGAATGGACAAAACAAAGGGGATATTAATAGGGTATTAAAAGTATCAACACAAGACAGAACACGAAACAATGGTTATAAATTGGATAAGTTTAGATTTAGGAAAGACTTGGGTAAATACTGGTTCAGTAACAGGGTTGTTGATTTGTGAAACCAATTGCCGCGTAACATTGTGGAGGTGGGGTCCCTCGATTGTTTCAAGCGTGGGTTGGACATGTATATGAGTGGGATTGGGTGGTTATAAATAGGAGCTGCCTCGTATGGGCCAACAGGCCTTCTGCAGTTGCCTTGTTGCCTATCATTAGTGGCTTAGCACAAATCAATAGATTAGGCTATATTGAGCAACATTTAGTTGGGCTCCTGCCTAACTACAGTTAAGGTTTGGCAATAAATTTATATACCATAATAATGAGGAGTAATGGAATAGTGCTATGTATTTTGTTTGGTTTTATATAAAAGACTCTTATTTTGAGTGATGTTTATATAATTAGTATGGGGTAATCTCTTCAACTCTGGTATTTGATGAGTATTTATTAATATGTTATTGACCCTAACACGAAAATAATCCACACAATTAATGGATAAATTTATGTGAGTGCTTAGTCTTATGGTTGGATATTAATGTGCGCGTCAACTCCGCGGATTTAAAACCACTATTTTCCATGGATTTAAACACAAAATGACGCACTTAATTAATTTAGAGGTGCATAGCTACACTATGCATTATATTTATTGATAATTTTTATTTATTTCCTTACCTGTATTGAGGTTTGAAACCATTTTTGCTTTTTATTCCCCTTCCCTCGCCGTTTGAAACTCATAATCACAACTGTTAAATAATTTGTTAAAAAAAAGCAGTCATCGCACGTGGTAACTGACGCAATTGCGCGGTTATGGATTTCTAGAAAACTTCTGACATTCACCTACTTGAAATTAATGGTTAGTAAAATTAGTTTCTGGTCACAACCAATTTATGTTGTGGTGACAGGGGTTAATAATTTGGGTGTCAGGATTCCCAACATATAACACGGCAATCGAAACTAAACTGCATGATGTAAATGGGGCCTAACCAGAGCAGGATATAACTGAAGAATAACACAAGGTGTTTTATTACTAATGCTTTGATAAATAAATCCCAGTGTCCTATTTGCCTTATTTCGTCAACAGATCACTGTAAGCAGCGATTTTCCATTTTTCTTATATTCTTAGTCAAAACATTGATCTAAAATAGGTTAAGCAAGAAGAAGTTCTGTATAAGTATTTATTTTTATGATATCTATACAATGAACACGTGATATTGATACATTGAATCTGTGATATATTCAAGGTGTCATAAAAGTAAGTTAAAGGCGATGCTGCTTCTATGGTGGTGACAGTGTCGACGTTCATCACCATCAGGGGCTTAGTCACCTCCACCACCTTCACCTCAATCATTACCAGCTGCAGGGCTGGTGCCGTCACCGTCTGGACTGTGACGGAGGTCACGGGAACATCACTGACTTGGAACACGGTGTTGAGGAGGATCTGGTTGATGGGAAACACCACGATCTCTGTGACATTCTGCCACTCGTCCTGATACTGCACAGTCTGGAAGACGGGACAGAGCAGCGGCCGTGGCTTGCAGTAAAGGGTAGCGGATTATGATCTACCTTGCACAAGCACCGCAAGGTAGATCATAACCTCAGACTTGGAGTATGAGGCTAATATTTGCCTTTGTACTGTGAAACAAAGTTTAGTATGAACCTAATCATACATTGAATTTTCCACAGCCTTTTCGGCAAGCTTGTAATGACGGTACTCGGGCTTGAGTTCCCACATATTCTTGTGAGGATTCTTAACATTATAGTTACATAGGTCTTTCAGGATCTCCTTTAGATATGTGATTGGTTGTCGGGTAATCTTGTGGAGATCCTTAATATTGTAATACTGATGCTTTTCAAATGCAGCAAACAACAACTCCATGACCTTATCTTTATCATCACGAATCGTCTTGCCTTCTGCCTTCTTCTTCTGCTCTAAATAAACATTATGTTTATGGTGTGAAATAGGCTTATAGCCGTTGAGGGGTCTGTCAATAAGCTTTACCGTATGAAGAGACTGGGCAGCTTTCTTCACAGCTTCCCTTTTCTGATTGATATAGTAGTCGTCCACTACAGGCTGACATTCTAGTTTGTGGATGACTTGTCCCTCAAAGGACAATTGCTGTGTCTCGGAAACTGCAGCATCCGAGCTGCTGCTGCCAAGATCTGGTTCAGAAAGAACTCCGAGTGTCATTTCTTTTAAACTATGAGAAATTACCTTGTGCTCCCGAGGAATTTTCCCGTCCTTCAAGGTGTGTTCACTAGATTTAAAGGTTATTGTCGGAGGTTTACCAGGCACCTTGGTAATCTTAAGCTTTCCAACGTCATGGCCAGCACAGTCTGCCCATTTGTCCCCCAAATATTTAGGTACCTTGACCAGCCACAGCCCACGGCTGCAATTCGTAATATCCAAGTCCATCTTAGACTGTTGGCTCATGATGGAAAACACGAGAATATATAGTTACTTGACCTCTTTATAAAACGTCTTTCCGACACGTGCTAGTGTTTCAGAAAATATCTCCAATAGGGCTGGTGAAGTTTGTCGATGTGGTGGTTGTTGTTGAATACACCTGGTGATTGGTGGTTGGGAGTGATGTTGGTAAGGGAACACAGGTGATGGAGAGAGTGACTGCAGTGGTGGTACTGCTTGTGACCAACCTTGTAGTCTGTGAGCTAAATGAGTAATGAGCTATCCCGTTGTGGCCACCGGGGGGTTATGTAGCAGCTATCTCAGGTGACTGATGTTGCTGGATGATGGAACTTGTTTATCTGGTCATTTCTCGATGCCGATAAATATTCAAATTGCTAAGAACATTAGAATAAAGTTAAACTGACAATACGAGGCATGTATGTTTATACATGTGCATGAGTCTTGTTTATGAATATGAATCAAAATATTTTTAACAAGTTAAAATATACGTTTTCTGATATAAATTCACTAGAACACGCCCAGCGTAGGATAACAAAGTTAATCCTGCAAATTAGAAACTTGTCATATGAAGAAAGATTAACTAAGTAGTACAAATTTGCATTCTCTAGAACGGCCAAGAATTCGGAGTGACTTAGTAGAGGTGTGCAAGTGGATGGATGGACACATCAAACGGGATATTAATAGGGTATTAGGAACATAAGAATGAAGGTAACTGCAGAAGGCCTATTGGCCCATACGAGAATAACAAAGTTAATCCTGCATATTAGAAACTTGTCATATGAAGAAAGATTGACTAAGTAGTACTAATTTGCATTCTCTAGAAAGGCCAAGAATTCGGAGTGACTTAGTAGAGGTGTGCAAGTGGATGGATGGACACATCAAACGGGATATTAATAGGGAATTAGGAACAAGAATGAAGGTAACTGCAGAAAGCCTATTGGCCCATACGAGGCAGCACCTATTTATATCTTCCCAATCCCATTAATATATAAGTCCAACGCATACTTGAAACAATCAAGGGATTCTACTTCTATCAAGATATGCGATAATTGGTTCCACAAATCAACAACCATGTTACCGAACCACTATTTTCCCAGGTATTTCCTAAATCTAAACGTAGGAAAATAAGAATAAACGTAACTGCAGATGTCCTACTGGCCTCACACAAGAAAGCTGCTATCTATAACCACCTAATCTCATTCATATATGTCTAAGAACATAAGAATAAAGGTAAGTGTTGAGATTGCGAAGTCGGATTGAACATAAGAACATAAGAACATAAGAACAAAGGTAACTGCAGAAGGCCTATTAAGAACATAAGAACATAAGAACAAAGGTAACTGCAGAAGGCCTATTGGCCCATACGAGGCAGCTCCTATTCTATAACCACCCAATCCCACTCATATACTTGTCCAACCCGCGCTTGAAACAATCGAGGGACCCCACCTCCACCACGTTACGCGGCAATTGGTTCCACAAATCTACAACCCTGTTACTGAACCAGTATTTACCCAAGTCTTTCCTAAATCTAAACTTATCCAATTTATACCCATTGTTTCGTGTTCTGTCCTGTGTTGATACTTTTAATACCCTATTAATATCCCCCTTGTTATGTCCATTCACCCACTTGTAAACCTCTATCATGTCGCCCCTAACTCTTCGCCTTTCCAGTGAATGCAACTTAAGCTTTGTTAATCTTTCTTCATATGAAAGATTTCTAATTTGGGGAATTAACTTAGTCATCCTACGCTGGACACGTTCAAGTGAATTTATATCCATTCTATAATATGGCGACCAAAACTGAACTGCATAATCTAAATGGGGCCTAACTAGAGCAAGATATAGCTTGAGAACCACACCAGGTGTCTTGTTACTAACGCTGCGATTAATAAATCCAAGTGTCCGATTTGCCTTATTACGAACATTTATGCATTGATCCTTTTGTTTTAAATTCTTACTAATCATAACTCCCAGATCCCTTTCGCAATCCGACTTCGCAATCACAACACCATCTAGCTCGTATCTTGTAACTCTATCATCATTACCTAACCTCAGAACTTTACATTTATCAGCATTAAACTGCATCTGCCAATCCTTTGACCATTTCAAAACCCTATCTAGATCAACTTGAAGTGATAGTGAGTCCTCCTCCGAATTAATTTCCCTACCGATTTTCGTATCATCGGCAAATTTGCAAATGTTGCTACTCAGACCTGAATCTAAATCATTTATATATATTATAAACAACAGAGGTCCCAGGACAGAGCCTTGAGGCACTCCACTTACAACATTTTCCCACTCTGACTTGATTCCATTTATACTAACTCTCTGTTTCCTTTGGTATAGCCATGCCCTAATCCAGCTTAATATAGCACCCCCAATACCATGAGACTCTATTTTTTTAATCAGTCTTTCATGTGGCACTGTATCAAAAGCTTTGCTAAAGTCAAGGTATACAACATCGCAATCCTTACCACTATCAACTGCCTCAACAATGCTAGAATAAAAAGATAACAAATTTGTTAAACATGAACGGCCATTTATAAAACCATGTTGCGACTCAATTATTAATTTATGTTTTTCAAGATGAAGACGAATTTTATTTGCTATTATAGATTCGAGTAACTTTCCCACAATAGACGTTAGGCTAATTGGTCGATAGTTAGACGCAAGTGATCTATCTCCTTTCTTAAAAACTGGTATCACATTAGCAACTTTCCAAAACTCTGGCACTCTGCCTGACTCTATTGATTTATTAAATATGGTTGACAGTGGGTCACAAAGCTCCTCTTTGCATTCTTTAAGCACCCTAGCAAACACTTCATCCGGCCCTGGGGATTTGTTTGGTTTGAGTTTTACTATTTGTTTAAGAACATCCTCCCTGGTAACTGCTAAACTCGTCAACCTGTCCTCGTCCCCACCCACATAGACTTGTTCGGCTGAAGGCATATTGTTAAGTTCCTCTTTAGTAAATACAGATACAAAATATTTATTAAAAATACTACTCATCTCTTCATCACTATCTGTTATTTGACCTGTCTCAGTTTTTAATGGACCTATCCTTTCCCTAGTCTTAGTACGATATAACTGAAAAAACCCTTTAGGATTTGTCTTTGCTTGCCCTGCTATGCGAACTTCATAGTTTCTTTTTGCTTTCCTTATCTCTTTTTTAACATTTCTAACCAGTTGAACGAATTCCTGTTCTAAAGTGACCTCCCCATTTTTAATCCTTTTGTACCAAGCTCTCTTTTTACCTATAAGGTTCTTCAAATTCTTTGTTATCCACTTTGGGTCATTAGTATACGATCTATTCAATTTGTATGGTATACTACGTTCCTGTGCTTTGTTTAGAATATTCTTAAATAAGTTATATATTGAATCCACATCGAAATCCCCATTTAAGTCACCTATCGCTGGGTTCATGTCTCGCTCCAAGACCGGCCCACACCCCATACCCAAGCCTTTCCAATCAATTTGACCCAAAAAATTTCTTAGGCTATTAAAATCAGCTTTTCGAAAATCTGGCACTTTAACAGAATTTTCTCCTACTGGTCTATTCCATTCTATGCTAAATCTGATTTCTTTGTGATCACTGCTCCCTAGCTCACTCCCTATTTCGATGTCATTAATTTGCGTTTCCCTGTTAGTTAACACTAAATCTAAAATATTATTTTCCCGTGTTGGTTCCATAATGTGTTGCGTAAGAAAGCAATCGTCAATTAATTCTAGAAAATCTTCTGCTTCACTATTCCCTGTTTTGTTCAACCAGTTTATTCCGCTAAAATTAAAGTCACCCATGACATAAATACTGTTAGATCTAGATGCTCTAGATATTTCATCCCATAGATGCTTTGCTTCCATTCTGTCTAAATTTGGTGGCCTATATATTACTCCTATTATAATATTATTAGCTTTTTCGTTTAATTCAATCCAAATAGTTTCTGTGTGTGGCTCTGTTTTGATTCCCTCTTTGAGACTACATTTCAAATTGTCCCTAACATATATGGCTACTCCACCTCCTCGTCTAATATATCTATCTGTGTGAAATAGTTTAAATCCATATATTTGATATTCAGCTAATAGTTCTCTATTTTCTACATTCATCCACGTTTCGGTAAGTGCAATAATATCTATTTTTTCTGTGCAGACAAGAGCATTTAATTCGTTAATTTTATTTCTTAGACTTCTACTGTTAGTGTAATATACCCTAAGTGAATTGTTATTTTGCGGACCTTCTCTTTCCCTGATCGTTTTGCCAATTTCTTTCTCCCACAAACACATACTTTTATTACCTCCTTCCTCCAAATCAATTCCCATACCTCTATCTACTAACAGTTTAAACCCAAACAAACACCTCTAACCACTTCTTCTAGCGAGTTCGCAACAGCAACAACCCCAGCTCTCGATAGATGCACCCCATCACGAGCATACATTTCATTTCTTCCATAGAAGTGTTCCCAGTTGTCTATGAAAGATATTGCATTTGATTTGCAATATCTTTCCAGCCGGCAATTGACACCAAGTGCCCTCGATATCCATTCATTTCCCACTCCCTTTCTTGGAAGAATGCCACATATGATCGGGATTCCTCCCTTGCTCCTAACTAACTCTATGGCTGTTTTATACCTCTGAATCAGTTCCTCACTCCTGACTCGACCAACATCATTTCCTCCCACGCTAATGCAAATAATGGGATTGTTCCCATTACCAGCCATAATATCATTCATGTTGTTTATAATATCACCAATGCCAGCTCCGGGATAGCAAACCCTTAACCTGTTCCCCCTATCTCTAGCACAAAACGTTCTATCCAAATACCTTATCTGGGAATCTCCCACAACTAATGTTTGCTTAGGTACTTCCTTTACTTTCTGAGGGGCCTGCGCCTCCTTTCTCTTCGTTGCTTTCCCTTTTGCGCGATCCACAGTCTCTCCACAGCACTCGTCCTCCAAAACGTCAAATGAATTTGAAGTTGCTATGGCGTTTGAAGGCGGTTTTATCAAAGTCTTCTTAAGGCCCCTGTCTTTCGCAACTCTCCAAGACGAGGTCCCTTTACTGCTGGTCTCCTCCTTCGTTACTTCTCGTTGTTTTTTAAGCTGACGCACCTCCTCCCGCAGAGAGTCCAACTCTGTCCTCAGGGCTCCCACTAGAGTCACCAGGTCCTTCACTACAACTTCCATATTGCTATGATAATATAACAACACTCAGGAGCTCCGGTTAACACAACCTCTCACTGTGACTTCACCTGACCGACTGGGAACTTCACCTGACCGACTGGTGAAGTTATTGGCCCATACGAGGCAGCTCCTATTCTATAACCACCCAATCCCACTCATATACTTGTCCAACCCGTGCTTGAAACAATCGAGGGACCCCACCTCCACAATGTTACGCGGCAATTGGTTCCACAAATCAACAACCCTGTTACTGAACCAGTATTTACCCAAGTCTTTCCTAAATCTAAACTTATCCAATTTATATCCATTGTTTCGTGTTCTGTCCTGTGTTGATACTTTTAATACCCTATTAATATCCCCCCGGTTATGTCCATTCATCCACTTGTAAACCTCTATCATGTCACCCCTAACTCTTCGCCTTTCCAGTGAATGCAACTTAAGCTTTGTTAATCTTTCTTCATATGAAAGATTTCTAATTTGGGGAATTAACTTAGTCATCCTACGCTGGACACGTTCAAGTGAATTTATATCCATTCTATAATATGGCGACCAAAACTGAACTGCATAATCTAAATGGGGCCTAACTAGAGCAAGATATAGCTTGAGAACCACACCAGGTGTCTTGTTACTAACGCTGCGATTAATAAATCCAAGTGTCCGATTTGCCTTATTACGAACATTTATGCATTGATCCTTTTGTTTTAAATTCTTACTAATCATAACTCCCAGATCCCTTTCGCAATCCGACTTCGCAATCACAACACCATCTAGCTCGTATCTTGTAACTCTATCATCATTACCTAACCTCAGAACTTTACATTTATCAGCATTAAACTGCATCTGCCAATCCTTTGACCATTTCAAAACCCTATCTAGATCAACTTGAAGTGATAGTGAGTCCTCCTCCGAATTAATTTCCCTACCGATTTTCGTATCATCGGCAAATTTGCAAATGTTGCTACTCAAACCTGAATCTAAATCATTTATATATATTATAAACAACAGAGGTCCCAGGACAGAGCCTTGAGGCACTCCACTTACAACATTTTCCCACTCTGACTTGATTCCATTTATACTAACTCTCTGTTTCCTTTGGTATAGCCATGCCCTAATCCAGCTTAATATAGCACCCCCAATACCATGAGACTCTATTTTTTTAATCAGTCTTTCATGTGGCACTGTATCAAAAGCTTTGCTAAAGTCAAGGTATACAACATCGCAATCCTTACCACTATCAACTGCCTCAACAATGCTAGAATAAAAAGATAACAAATTTGTTAAACATGAACGGCCATTTATAAAACCATGTTGCGACTCAATTATTAATTTATGTTTTTCAAGATGAAGACGAATTTTATTTGCTATTATAGATTCGAGTAACTTTCCCACAATAGACGTTAGGCTAATTGGTCGATAGTTAGACGCAAGTGATCTATCTCCTTTCTTAAAAACTGGTATCACATTAGCAACTTTCCAAAACTCTGGCACTCTACCTGACTCTATTGATTTATTAAATATGGTTGACAGTGGGTCACAAAGCTCCTCTTTGCATTCTTTAAGCACCCTAGCAAACACTTCATCCGGCCCTGGGGATTTGTTTGGTTTGAGTTTTACTATTTGTTTAAGAACATCCTCCCTGGTAACTGCTAAACTCGTCAACCTGTCCTCGTCCCCACCCACATAGACTTGTTCGGCTGAAGGCATATTGTTAAGTTCCTCTTTAGTAAATACAGATACAAAATATTTATTAAAAATACTACTCATCTCTTCATCACTATCTGTTATTTGACCAGTCTCAGTTTTTAATGGACCTATCCTTTCCCTAGTCTTAGTACGATATAACTGAAAAAACCCTTTAGGATTTGTCTTTGCTTGCCCTGCTATGCGAACTTCATAGTTCCTTTTTGCTTTCCTTATCTCTTTTTTAACATTTCTAACCAGTTGTACGAATTCCTGTTCTAAAGTGACCTCCCCATTTTTAATCCTTTTGTACCAAGCTCTCTTTTTACCTATAAGGTTCTTCAAATTCTTTGTTATCCACTTTGGGTCATTAGTATACGATCTATTCAATTTGTATGGTATACTACGTTCCTGTGCTTTGTTTAGAATATTCTTAAATAAGTTATATATTGAATCCACATCGAAATCCCCATTTAAGTCACCTATCGCTGGGTTCATGTCTCGCTCCAAGACCGGCCCACACCCCATACCCAAGCCTTTCCAATCAATTTGACCCAAAAAATTTCTTAGGCTATTAAAATCAGCTTTTCGAAAATCTGGCACTTTAACAGAATTTTCTCCTACTGGTCTATTCCATTCTATGCTAAATCTGATTTCTTTGTGATCACTGCTCCCTAGCTCACTCCCTATTTCGATGTCATTAATTTGCGTTTCCCTGTTAGTTAACACTAAATCTAAAATATTATTTTCCCGTGTTGGTTCCTTAATGTGTTGCGTAAGAAAGCAATCGTCAATTAATTCTAGAAAATCTTCTGCTTCACTATTCCCTGTTTTGTTCAACCAGTTTATTCCGCTAAAATTAAAGTCACCCATGACATAAATACTGTTAGATCTAGATGCTCTAGATATTTCATCCCATAGATGCTTTGCTTCCATTCTGTCTAAATTTGGTGGCCTATATATTACTCCTATTATAATATTATTAGCTTTTTCGTTTAATTCAATCCAAATAGTTTCTGTGTGTGGCTCTGTTTTGATTCCCTCTTTGAGACTACATTTCAAATTGTCCCTAACATATATGGCTACTCCACCTCCTCGTCTAATATATCTATCTGTGTGAAATTGTTTAAATCCATATATTTGATATTCAGCTAATAGTTCTCTATTTTCTACATTCATCCACGTTTCGGTAAGTGCAATAATATCTATTTTTTCTGTGCAGACAAGAGCATTTAATTCGTTAATTTTATTTCTTAGACTTCTACTGTTAGTGTAATATATCCTAAGTGAAATGTTATTTTGCGGACCTTCTCTTTCCCTGATCGTTTTGCCAATTCCTTTCTCCCACAAACACATACTTTTATTACCTCCTTCCTCCAAATCAATTCCCATCCCATATTGCGAAAGGGATCTGGGAGTTATGATTAGTAAGAATTTAAAACAAAAAGATCAATGCCTGAATGTTCGTAATAAGGCAAATAGGACAGTAGGATTTATTAATCGAAGCGTAATTAACAAGACACCTGGTGTGGTTCCTCAGCTATATCTTGCTCTGGTTAGGCCCCATTTAGATTATACAGTTGAGTTTTGGTCGCCATACTATAGAATGGATATAAATTCACTTGAACGTGTCCAGCATAGAATGACTAAGTTAATTCCCCAAATTAGAAATCTTTCATATGAAGAAAGATTAACAAAGCTTAACTTGCATCACTGGAAAGGCGAAGAGTTAGGTGTGACATGATAGAGGTTTACAAGTGGGTGAATGGACAAAACAAAGGGGATATTAATAGGGTATTAAAAGTATCAACACAAGACAGAACACGAAACAATGGTTATAAATTGGATAAGTTTAGATTTAGGAAAGACTTGGGTAAATACTGGTTCAGTAACAGGGTTGTTGATTTGTGAAACCAATTGCCGCGTAACATTGTGGAGGTGGGATCCCTCGATTGTTTCAAGCGTGGGTTGGACATGTATATGAGTGGGATTGGGTGGTTATAAATAGGAGCTGCCTCGTATGGGCCAACAGGCCTTCTGCAGTTGCCTTGTTGCCTATCATTAGTGGCTTAGCACAAATCAATAGATTAGGCTATATTGAGCAACATTTAGTTGGGCTCCTGCCTAACTACAGTTAAGGTTTGGCAATAAATTTATATACCATAATAATGAGGAGTAATGGAATAGTGCTATGTATTTTGTTTGGTTTTATATAAAAGACTCTTATTTTGAGTGATGTTTATATAATTAGTATGGGGTAATCTCTTCAACTCTGGTATTTGATGAGTATTTATTAATATGTTATTGACCCTAACACGAAAATAATCCACACAATTAATGGATAAATTTATGTGAGTGCTTAGTCTTATGGTTGGATATTAATGTGCGCGTCAACTCCGCGGATTTAAAACCACTATTTTCCATGGATTTAAACACAAAATGACGCACTTAATTAATTTAGAGGTGCATAGCTACACTATGCATTATATTTATTGATAATTTTTATTTATTTCCTTACCTGTATTGAGGTTTGAAACCATTTTTGCTTTTTATTCCCCTTCCTTCGCCGTTTGAAACTCATAATCACAACTGTTAAATAATTTGTTAAAAAAAAGCAGTCATCGCACGTGGTAACTGACGCAATTGCGCGGTTATGGATTTCTAGAAAACTTCTGACATTCACCTACTTGAAATTAATGGTTAGTAAAATTAGTTTCTGGTCACAACCAATTTATGTTGTGGTGATAGGGGTTAATAATTTGGGTGTCAGGATTCCCAACATATAACACGGCAATCGAAACTAAACTGCATGATGTAAATGGGGCCTAACCAGAGCAGGATATAACTGAAGAATAACACAAGGTGTTTTATTACTAATGCTTTGATAAATAAATCCCAGTGTCCTATTTGCCTTATTTCGTCAACAGATCACTGTAAGCAGCGATTTTCCATTTTTCTTATATTCTTAGTCAAAACATTGATCTAAAATAGGTTAAGCAAGAAGAAGTTCTGTATAAGTATTTATTTTTATGATATCTATACAATGAACACGTGATATTGATACATTGAATCTGTGATATATTCAAGGTGTCATAAAAGTAAGTTAAAGGCGATGCTGCTTCTATGGTGGTGACAGTGTCGACGTTCATCACCATCAGGGGCTTAGTCACCTCCACTACCTTCACCTCAATCATTACCAGCTGCAGGGCTGGTGCCGTCACCGTCTGGACTGTGACGGAGGTCACGGGAACATCACTGACTTGGAACACGGTGTTGAGGAGGATCTGGTTGATGGGAAACACCACGATCTCTGTGACATTCTGCCACTCGTCCTGATACTGCACAGTCTGGAAGACGGGACAGAGCAGCGGCCGTGGCTTGCAGTAAAGGGTAGCGGATTATGATCTACCTTGCACAAGCACCGCAAGGTAGATCATAACCTCAGACTTGGAGTATGAGGCTAATATTTGCCTGGATCTTTCACGTTTTCTTTACCTTTGTACTGTGAAACAAAGTTTAGTATGAACCTAATCATACATTGAATTTTCCACAGCCTTTTCGGCAAGCTTGTAATGACGGTACTCGGGCTTGAGTTCCCACATATTCTTGTGAGGATTCTTAACATTATAGTTACATAGGTCTTTCAGGATCTCCTTTAGATATGTGATTGGTTGTCGGGTAATCTTGTGGAGATCCTTAATATTGTAATACTGATGCTTTTCAAATGCAGCAAACAACAACTCCATGACCTTATCTTTATCATCACGAATCGTCTTGCCTTCTGCCTTCTTCTTCTGCTCTAAATAAACATTATGTTTATGGTGTGAAATAGGCTTATAGCCGTTGAGGGGTCTGTCAATAAGCTTTACCGTATGAAGAGACTGGGCAGCTTTCTTCACAGCTTCCCTTTTCTGATTGATATAGTAGTCGTCCACTACAGGCTGACATTCTAGTTTGTGGATGACTTGTCCCTCAAAGGACAATTGCTGTGTCTCGGAAACTGCAGCATCCGAGCTGCTGCTGCCAAGATCTGGTTCAGAAAGAACTCCGAGTGTCATTTCTTTTAAACTATGAGAAATTACCTTGTGCTCCCGAGGAATTTTCCCGTCCTTCAAGGTGTGTTCACTAGATTTAAAGGTTATTGTCGGAGGTTTACCAGGCACCTTGGTAATCTTAAGCTTTCCAACGTCATGGCCAGCACAGTCTGCCCATTTGTCCCCCAAATATTTAGGTACCTTGACCAGCCACAGCCCACGGCTGCAATTCGTAATATCCAAGTCCATCTTAGACTGTTGGCTCATGATGGAAAACACGAGAATATATAGTTACTTGACCTCTTTATAAAACGTCTTTCCGACACGTGCTAGTGTTTCAGAAAATATCTCCAATAGGGCTGGTGAAGTTTGTCGATGTGGTGGTTGTTGTTGAATACACCTGGTGATTGGTGGTTGGGAGTGATGTTGGTAAGGGAACACAGGTGATGGAGAGAGTGACTGCAGTGGTGGTACTGCTTGTGACCAACCTTGTAGTCTGTGAGCTAAATGAGTAATGAGCTATCCCGTTGTGGCCACCGGGGGGTTATGTAGCAGCTATCTCAGGTGACTGATGTTGCTGGATGATGGAACTTGTTTATTTGGTCATTTCTCGATGCCGATAAATATTCAAATTGCTAAGAACATTAGAATAAAGTTAAACTGACAATACGAGGCATGTATGTTTATACATGTGCATGAGTCTTGTTTATGAATATGAATCAAAATATTTTTAACAAGTTAAAATATACGTTTTCTGATATAAATTCACTAGAACACGCCCAGCGTAGGATAACAAAGTTAATCCTGCAAATTAGAAACTTGTCATATGAAGAAAGATTAACTAAGTAGTACAAATTTGCATTCTCTAGAACGGCCAAGAATTCGGAGTGACTTAGTAGAGGTGTGCAAGTGGATGGATGGACACATCAAACGGGATATTAATAGGGTATTAGGAACATAAGAATGAAGGTAACTGCAGAAGGCCTATTGGCCCATACGAGAATAACAAAGTTAATCCTGCATATTAGAAACTTGTCATATGAAGAAAGATTGACTAAGTAGTACTAATTTGCATTCTCTAGAAAGGCCAAGAATTCGGAGTGACTTAGTAGAGGTGTGCAAGTGGATGGATGGACACATCAAACGGGATATTAATAGGGAATTAGGAACAAGAATGAAGGTAACTGCAGAAAGCCTATTGGCCCATACGAGGCAGCACCTATTTATATCTTCCCAATCCCATTAATATATAAGTCCAACGCATACATGAAACAATCAAGGGATTCTACTTCTATCAAGATATGCGATAATTGGTTCCACAAATCAACAACCATGTTACCGAACCACTATTTTCCCAGGTATTTCCTAAATCTAAACGTAGGAAAATAAGAATAAACGTAACTGCAGATGTCCTACTGGCCTCACACAAGAAAGCTGCTATCTATAACCACCTAATCTCATTCATATATGTCTAAGAACATAAGAATAAAGGTAAGTGTTGAGATTGCGAAGTCGGATTGCGAAAGGGATCTGGGAGTTATGATTAGTAAGAATTTAAAACAAAAAGATCAATGCCTGAATGTTCGTAATAAGGCAAATAGGACAGTAGGATTTATTAATCGAAGCGTAATTAACAAGACACCTGGTGTGGTTCCTCAGCTATATCTTGCTCTGGTTAGGCCCCATTTAGATTATACAGTTGAGTTTTGGTCGCCATACTATAGAATGGATATAAATTCACTTGAACGTGTCCAGCATAGAATGACTAAGTTAATTCCCCAAATTAGAAATCTTTCATATGAAGAAAGATTAACAAAGCTTAACTTGCATCACTGGAAAGGCGAAGAGTTAGGTGTGACATGATAGAGGTTTACAAGTGGGTGAATGGACAAAACAAAGGGGATATTAATAGGGTATTAAAAGTATCAACACAAGACAGAACACGAAACAATGGTTATAAATTGGATAAGTTTAGATTTAGGAAAGACTTGGGTAAATACTGGTTCAGTAACAGGGTTGTTGATTTGTGAAACCAATTGCCGCGTAACATTGTGGAGGTGGGGTCCCTCGATTGTTTCAAGCGTGGGTTGGACATGTATATGAGTGGGATTGGGTGGTTATAAATAGGAGCTGCCTCGTATGGGCCAACAGGCCTTCTGCAGTTGCCTTGTTGCCTATCATTAGTGGCTTAGCACAAATCAATAGATTAGGCTATATTGAGCAACATTTAGTTGGGCTCCTGCCTAACTACAGTTAAGGTTTGGCAATAAATTTATATACCATAATAATGAGGAGTAATGGAATAGTGCTATGTATTTTGTTTGGTTTTATATAAAAGACTCTTATTTTGAGTGATGTTTATATAATTAGTATGGGGTAATCTCTTCAACTCTGGTATTTGATGAGTATTTATTAATATGTTATTGACCCTAACACGAAAATAATCCACACAATTAATGGATAAATTTATGTGAGTGCTTAGTCTTATGGTTGGATATTAATGTGCGCGTCAACTCCGCGGATTTAAAACCACTATTTTCCATGGATTTAAACACAAAATGACGCACTTAATTAATTTAGAGGTGCATAGCTACACTATGCATTATATTTATTGATAATTTTTATTTATTTCCTTACCTGTATTGAGGTTTGAAACCATTTTTGCTTTTTATTCCCCTTCCTTCGCCGTTTGAAACTCATAATCACAACTGTTAAATAATTTGTTAAAAAAAAGCAGTCATCGCACGTGGTAACTGACGCAATTGCGCGGTTATGGATTTCTAGAAAACTTCTGACATTCACCTACTTGAAATTAATGGTTAGTAAAATTAGTTTCTGGTCACAACCAATTTATGTTGTGGTGATAGGGGTTAATAATTTGGGTGTCAGGATTCCCAACATATAACACGGCAATCGAAACTAAACTGCATGATGTAAATGGGGCCTAACCAGAGCAGGATATAACTGAAGAATAACACAAGGTGTTTTATTAAGAAAGGAGATAGATCACTTGCGTCTAACTATCGACCAATTAGCCTAACGTCTATTGTGGGAAAGTTACTCGAATCTATAATAGCAAATAAAATTCGTCTTCATCTTGAAAAACATAAATTAATAATTGAGTCGCAACATGGTTTTATAAATGGCCGTTCATGTTTAACAAATTTGTTATCTTTTTATTCTAGCATTGTTGAGGCAGTTGATAGTGGTAAGGATTGCGATGTTGTATACCTTGACTTTAGCAAAGCTTTTGATACAGTGCCACATGAAAGACTGATTAAAAAAATAGAGTCTCATGGTATTGGGGGTGCTATATTAAGCTGGATTAGGGCATGGCTATACCAAAGGAAACAGAGAGTTAGTATAAATGGAATCAAGTCAGAGTGGGAAAATGTTGTAAGTGGAGTGCCTCAAGGCTCTGTCCTGGGACCTCTGTTGTTTATAATATATATAAATGATTTAGATTCAGGTTTGAGTAGCAACATTTGCAAATTTGCCGATGATACGAAAATCGGTAGGGAAATTAATTCGGAGGAGGACTCACTATCACTTCAAGTTGATCTAGATAGGGTTTTGAAATGGTCAAAGGATTGGCAGATGCAGTTTAATGCTGATAAATGTAAAGTTCTGAGGTTAGGTAATGATGATAGAGTTACAAGATACGAGCTAGATGGTGTTGTGATTGCGAAGTCGGATTGCGAAAGGGATCTGGGAGTTATGATTAGTAAGAATTTAAAACATAAGGATCAATGCATAAATGTTCGTAATAAGGCAAATCGGACACTTGGATTTATTAATCGCAGCGTTAGTAACAAGTCACCTGGTGTGGTTCTCAAGCTATATCTTGCTCTAGTTAGGCCCCATTTAGATTATGCAGTTCAGTTTTGGTCGCCATATTATAGAATGGATATAAATTCACTTGAACGTGTCCAGCGTAGGATGACTAAGTTAATTCCCCAAATTAGAAATCTTTCATTTGAAGAAAGATTAACAAAGCTTAAGTTGCATTCACTGGAAAGGCGAAGAGTTAGGGGTGACATGATAGAGGTTTACAAGTGGATGAATGGACATAACCGGGGGGATATTAATAGGGTATTAAAAGTATCAACACAGGACAGAACACGAAACAATGGATATAAATTGGATAAGTTTAGATTTAGGAAAGACTTGGGTAAATACTGGTTCAGTAACAGGGTTGTTGATTTGTGGAACCAATTGCCGCGTAACATTGTGGAGGTGGGGTCCCTCGATTGTTTCAAGCACGGGTTGGACAAGTATATGAGTGGGATTGGGTGGTTATAGAATAGGAGCTGCCTCGTATGGGCCAATAGGCCTTCTGCAGTTACCTTTGTTCTTATGTTCTTATGTTCTTATGTTCTTATTACTAATGCTTTGATAAATAAATCCCAGTGTCCTATTTGCCTTATTTCGTCAACAGATCACTGTAAGCAGCGATTTTCCATTTTTCTTATATTCTTAGTCAAAACATTGATCTAAAATAGGTTAAGCAAGAAGAAGTTCTGTATAAGTATTTATTTTTATGATATCTATACAATGAACACGTGATATTGATACATTGAATCTGTGATATATTCAAGGTGTCATAAAAGTAAGTTAAAGGCGATGCTGCTTCTATGGTGGTGACAGTGTCGACGTTCATCACCATCAGGGGCTTAGTCACCTCCACTACCTTCACCTCAATCATTACCAGCTGCAGGGCTGGTGCCGTCACCGTCTGGACTGTGACGGAGGTCACGGGAACATCACTGACTTGGAACACGGTGTTGAGGAGGATCTGGTTGATGGGAAACACCACGATCTCTGTGACATTCTGCCACTCGTCCTGATACTGCACAGTCTGGAAGACGGGACAGAGCAGCGGCCGTGGCTTGCAGTAAAGGGTAGCGGATTATGATCTACCTTGCACAAGCACCGCAAGGTAGATCATAACCTCAGACTTGGAGTATGAGGCTAATATTTGCCTGGATCTTTCACGTTTTCTTTACCTTTGTACTGTGAAACAAAGTTTAGTATGAACCTAATCATACATTGAATTTTCCACAGCCTTTTCGGCAAGCTTGTAATGACGGTACTCGGGCTTGAGTTCCCACATATTCTTGTGAGGATTCTTAACATTATAGTTACATAGGTCTTTCAGGATCTCCTTTAGATATGTGATTGGTTGTCGGGTAATCTTGTGGAGATCCTTAATATTGTAATACTGATGCTTTTCAAATGCAGCAAACAACAACTCCATGACCTTATCTTTATCATCACGAATCGTCTTGCCTTCTGCCTTCTTCTTCTGCTCTAAATAAACATTATGTTTATGGTGTGAAATAGGCTTATAGCCGTTGAGGGGTCTGTCAATAAGCTTTACCGTATGAAGAGACTGGGCAGCTTTCTTCACAGCTTCCCTTTTCTGATTGATATAGTAGTCGTCCACTCCTCGCAAAGAGGAGCTTTGTGACCCACTGTCAACCATATTTAATAAATCATTAGAGTCAGGCAGAGTGCCAGAGTTTTGGAAAGTTGCTAATGTGATACCAGTTTTTAAGAAAGGAGATAGATCACTTGCGTCTAACTATCGACCAATTAGCCTAACGTCTATTGTGGGAAAGTTACTCGAATCTATAATAGCAAATAAAATTCGTCTTCATCTTGAAAAACATAAATTAATAATTGAGTCGCAACATGGTTTTATAAATGGCCGTTCATGTTTAACAAATTTGTTATCTTTTTATTCTAGCATTGTT
Source organism: Procambarus clarkii (assembly GCF_040958095.1). Classification (NCBI taxonomy): domain Eukaryota; kingdom Metazoa; phylum Arthropoda; class Malacostraca; order Decapoda; family Cambaridae; genus Procambarus; species Procambarus clarkii. Next base: position 23,974,036 of record NC_091221.1, on the reverse strand, counting down.
GAGGCAGTTGATAGTGGTAAGGATTGCGATGTTGTATACCTTGACTTTAGCAAAGCTTTTGATACAGTGCCACATGAAAGACTGATTAAAAAGATAGAGTCTCATGGTATTGGGGGTGCTATATTAAGCTGGATTAGGGCATGGCTATACCAAAGGAAACAGAGAGTTAGTATAAATGGAATCAAGTCAGAGTGGGAAAATGTTGTAAGTGGAGTGCCTCAAGGCTCTGTCCTGGGACCTCTGTTGTTTATAATATATATAAATGATTTAGATTCAGGTTTGAGTAGCAACATTTGCAAATTTGCCGATGATACGAAAATCGGTAGGGAAATTAATTCGGAGGAGGACTCACTATCACTTCAAGTTGATCTAGATAGGGTTTTGAAATGGTCAAAGGATTGGCAGATGCAGTTTAATGCTGATAAATGTAAAGTTCTGAGGTTAGGTAATGATGATAGAGTTACAAGATACGAGCTAGATGGTGTTGTGATTGCGAAGTCGGATTGCGAAAGGGATCTGGGAGTTATGATTAGTAAGAATTTAAAACAAAAGGATCAATGCATAAATGTTCGTAATAAGGCAAATCGGACACTTGGATTTATTAATCGCAGCGTTAGTAACAAGACACCTGGTGTGGTTCTCAAGCTATATCTTGCTCTAGTTAGGCCCCATTTAGATTATGCAGTTCAGTTTTGGTCGCCATATTATAGAATGGATATAAATTCACTTGAACGTGTCCAGCGTAGGATGACTAAGTTAATTCCCCAAATTAGAAATCTTTCATATGAAGAAAGATTAACAAAGCTTAAGTTGCATTCACTGGAAAGGCGAAGAGTTAGGGGTGACATGATAGAGGTTTACAAGTGGATGAATGGACATAACCGGGGGGATATTAATAGGGTATTAAAAGTATCAACACAGGACAGAACACGAAACAATGGGTATAAATTGGATAAGTTTAGATTTAGGAAAGACTTGGGTAAATACTGGTTCAGTAACAGGGTTGTTGATTTGTGGAACCAATTGCCGCGTAACATTGTGGAGGTGGGGTCCCTCGATTGTTTCAAGCACGGGTTGGACAAGTATATGAGTGGGATTGGGTGGTTATAGAATAGGAGCTGCCTCGTATGGGCCAATAGGCCTTCTGCAGTTACCTTTGTTCTTATGTTCTTATGTTCTTATGTACAGGCTGACATTCTAGTTTGTGGATGACTTGTCCCTCAAAGGACAATTGCTGTGTCTCGGAAACTGCAGCATCCGAGCTGCTGCTGCCAAGATCTGGTTCAGAAAGAACTCCGAGTGTCATTTCTTTTAAACTATGAGAAATTACCTTGTGCTCCCGAGGAATTTTCCCGTCCTTCAAGGTGTGTTCACTAGATTTAAAGGTTATTGTCGGAGGTTTACCAGGCACCTTGGTAATCTTAAGCTTTCCAACGTCATGGCCAGCACAGTCTGCCCATTTGTCCCCCAAATATTTAGGTACCTTGACCAGCCACAGCCCACGGCTGCAATTCGTAATATCCAAGTCCATCTTAGACTGTTGGCTCATGATGGAAAACACGAGAATATATAGTTACTTGACCTCTTTATAAAACGTCTTTCCGACACGTGCTAGTGTTTCAGAAAATATCTCCAATAGGGCTGGTGAAGTTTGTCGATGTGGTGGTTGTTGTTGAATACACCTGGTGATTGGTGGTTGGGAGTGATGTTGGTAAGGGAACACAGGTGATGGAGAGAGTGACTGCAGTGGTGGTACTGCTTGTGACCAACCTTGTAGTCTGTGAGCTAAATGAGTAATGAGCTATCCCGTTGTGGCCACCGGGGGGTTATGTAGCAGCTATCTCAGGTGACTGATGTTGCTGGATGATGGAACTTGTTTATTTGGTCATTTCTCGATGCCGATAAATATTCAAATTGCTAAGAACATTAGAATAAAGTTAAACTGACAATACGAGGCATGTATGTTTATACATGTGCATGAGTCTTGTTTATGAATATGAATCAAAATATTTTTAACAAGTTAAAATATACGTTTTCTGATATAAATTCACTAGAACACGCCCAGCGTAGGATAACAAAGTTAATCCTGCAAATTAGAAACTTGTCATATGAAGAAAGATTAACTAAGTAGTACAAATTTGCATTCTCTAGAACGGCCAAGAATTCGGAGTGACTTAGTAGAGGTGTGCAAGTGGATGGATGGACACATCAAACGGGATATTAATAGGGTATTAGGAACATAAGAATGAAGGTAACTGCAGAAGGCCTATTGGCCCATACGAGAATAACAAAGTTAATCCTGCATATTAGAAACTTGTCATATGAAGAAAGATTGACTAAGTAGTACTAATTTGCATTCTCTAGAAAGGCCAAGAATTCGGAGTGACTTAGTAGAGGTGTGCAAGTGAATGGATGGACACATCAAACGGGATATTAATAGGGAATTAGGAACAAGAATGAAGGTAACTGCAGAAAGCCTATTGGCCCATACGAGGCAGCACCTATTTATATCTTCCCAATCCCATTAATATATAAGTCCAACGCATACTTGAAACAATCAAGGGATTCTACTTCTATCAAGATATGCGATAATTGGTTCCACAAATCAACAACCATGTTACCGAACCACTATTTTCCCAGGTATTTCCTAAATCTAAACGTAGGAAAATAAGAATAAACGTAACTGCAGATGTCCTACTGGCCTCACACAAGAAAGCTGCTATCTATAACCACCTAATCTCATTCATATATGTCTAAGAACATAAGAATAAAGGTAAGTGTTGAGATTGCGAAGTCGGATTGCGAAAGGGACCTGGGAGTTATGATTAGTAAGAATTTAAAACAAAAAGATCAATGCCTGAATGTTCGTAATAAGGCAAATAGGACAGTAGGATTTATTAATCGAAGCGTAATTAACAAGACACCTGGTGTGGTTCCTCAGCTATATCTTGCTCTGGTTAGGCCCCATTTATATTATACAGTTGAGTTTTGGTCGCCATACTATAGAATGGATATAAATTCACTTGAACGTGTCCAGCATAGAATGACTAAGTTAATTCCCCAAATTAGAAATCTTTCATATGAAGAAAGATTAACAAAGCTTAACTTGCATCACTGGAAAGGCGAAGAGTTAGGTGTGACATGATAGAGGTTTACAAGTGGGTGAATGGACAAAACAAAGGGGATATTAATAGGGTATTAAAAGTATCAACACAAGACAGAACACGAAACAATGGTTATAAATTGGATAAGTTTAGATTTAGGAAAGACTTGGGTAAATACTGGTTCAGTAACAGGGTTGTTGATTTGTGAAACCAATTGCCGCGTAACATTGTGGAGGTGGGGTCCCTCGATTGTTTCAAGCGTGGGTTGGACATGTATATGAGTGGGATTGGGTGGTTATAAATAGGAGCTGCCTCGTATGGGCCAACAGGCCTTCTGCAGTTGCCTTGTTGCCTATCATTAGTGGCTTAGCACAAATCAATAGATTAGGCTATATTGAGCAACATTTAGTTGGGCTCCTGCCTAACTACAGTTAAGGTTTGGCAATAAATTTATATACCATAATAATGAGGAGTAATGGAATAGTGCTATATATTTTGTTTGGTTTTATATAAAAGACTCTTATTTTGAGTGATGTTTATATAATTAGTATGGGGTAATCTCTTCAACTCTGGTATTTGATGAGTATTTATTAATATGTTATTGACCCTAACACGAAAATAATCCACACAATTAATGGATAAATTTATGTGAGTGCTTAGTCTTATGGTTGGATATTAATGTGCGCGTCAACTCCGCGGATTTAAAACCACTATTTTCCATGGATTTAAACACAAAATGACGCACTTAATTAATTTAGAGGTGCATAGCTACACTATGCATTATATTTATTGATAATTTTTATTTATTTCCTTACCTGTATTGAGGTTTGAAACCATTTTTGCTTTTTATTCCCCTTCCCTCGCCGTTTGAAACTCATAATCACAACTGTTAAATAATTTGTTAAAAAAAAGCAGTCATCGCACGTGGTAACTGACGCAATTGCGCGGTTATGGATTTCTAGAAAACTTCTGACATTCACCTACTTGAAATTAATGGTTAGTAAAATTAGTTTCTGGTCACAACCAATTTATGTTGTGGTGATAGGGGTTAATAATTTGGGTGTCAGGATTCCCAACATATAACACGGCAATCGAAACTAAACTGCATGATGTAAATGGGGCCTAACCAGAGCAGGATATAACTGAAGAATAACACAAGGTGTTTTATTACTAATGCTTTGATAAATAAATCCCAGTGTCCTATTTGCCTTATTTCGTCAACAGATCACTGTAAGCAGCGATTTTCCATTTTTCTTATATTCTTAGTCAAAACATTGATCTAAAATAGGTTAAGCAAGAAGAAGTTCTGTATAAGTATTTATTTTTATGATATCTATACAATGAACACGTGATATTGATACATTGAATCTGTGATATATTCAAGGTGTCATAAAAGTAAGTTAAAGGCGATGCTGCTTCTATGGTGGTGACAGTGTTGACGTTCATCACCATCAGGGGCTTAGTCACCTCCACTACCTTCACCTCAATCATTACCAGCTGCAGGGCTGGTGCCGTCACCGTCTGGACTGTGACGGAGGTCACGGGAACATCACTGACTTGGAACACGGTGTTGAGGAGGATCTGGTTGATGGGAAACACCACGATCTCTGTGACATTCTGCCACTCGTCCTGATACTGCACAGTCTGGAAGACGGGACAGAGCAGCGGCCGTGGCTTGCAGTAAAGGGTAGCGGATTATGATCTACCTTGCACAAGCACCGCAAGGTAGATCATAACCTCAGACTTGGAGTATGAGGCTAATATTTGCCTGGATCTTTCACGTTTTCTTTACCTTTGTACTGTGAAACAAAGTTTAGTATGAACCTAATCATACATTGAATTTTCCACAGCCTTTTCGGCAAGCTTGTAATGACGGTACTCGGGCTTGAGTTCCCACATATTCTTGTGAGGATTCTTAACATTATAGTTACATAGGTCTTTCAGGATCTCCTTTAGATATGTGATTGGTTGTCGGGTAATCTTGTGGAGATCCTTAATATTGTAATACTGATGCTTTTCAAATGCAGCAAACAACAACTCCATGACCTTATCTTTATCATCACGAATCGTCTTGCCTTCTGCCTTCTTCTTCTGCTCTAAATAAACATTATGTTTATGGTGTGAAATAGGCTTATAGCCGTTGAGGGGTCTGTCAATAAGCTTTACCGTATGAAGAGACTGGGCAGCTTTCTTCACAGCTTCCCTTTTCTGATTGATATAGTAGTCGTCCACTACAGGCTGACATTCTAGTTTGTGGATGACTTGTCCCTCAAAGGACAATTGCTGTGTCTCGGAAACTGCAGCATCCGAGCTGCTGCTGCCAAGATCTGGTTCAGAAAGAACTCCGAGTGTCATTTCTTTTAAACTATGAGAAATTACCTTGTGCTCCCGAGGAATTTTCCCGTCCTTCAAGGTGTGTTCACTAGATTTAAAGGTTATTGTCGGAGGTTTACCAGGCACCTTGGTAATCTTAAGCTTTCCAACGTCATGGCCAGCACAGTCTGCCCATTTGTCCCCCAAATATTTAGGTACCTTGACCAGCCACAGCCCACGGCTGCAATTCGTAATATCCAAGTCCATCTTAGACTGTTGGCTCATGATGGAAAACACGAGAATATATAGTTACTTGACCTCTTTATAAAACGTCTTTCCGACACGTGCTAGTGTTTCAGAAAATATCTCCAATAGGGCTGGTGAAGTTTGTCGATGTGGTGGTTGTTGTTGAATACACCTGGTGATTGGTGGTTGGGAGTGGTGTTGGTAAGGGAACACAGGTGATGGAGAGAGTGACTGCAGTGGTGGTACTGCTTGTGACCAACCTTGTAGTCTGTGAGCTAAATGAGTAATGAGCTAACCCGTTGTGGCCACCGGGGGGTTATGTAGCAGCTATCTCAGGTGACTGATGTTGCTGGATGATGGAACTTGTTTATTTGGTCATTTCTCGATGCCGATAAATATTCAAATTGCTAAGAACATTAGAATAAAGTTAAACTGACAATACGAGGCATGTATGTTTATACATGTGCATGAGTCTTGTTTATGAATATGAATCAAAATATTTTTAACAAGTTAAAATATACGTTTTCTGATATAAATTCACTAGAACACGCCCAGCGTAGGATAACAAAGTTAATCCTGCAAATTAGAAACTTGTCATATGAAGAAAGATTAACTAAGTAGTACAAATTTGCATTCTCTAGAACGGCCAAGAATTCGGAGTGACTTAGTAGAGGTGTGCAAGTGGATGGATGGACACATCAAACGGGATATTAATAGGGTATTAGGAACATAAGAATGAAGGTAACTGCAGAAGGCCTATTGGCCCATACGAGAATAACAAAGTTAATCCTGCATATTAGAAACTTGTCATATGAAGAAAGATTGACTAAGTAGTACTAATTTGCATTCTCTAGAAAGGCCAAGAATTCGGAGTGACTTAGTAGAGGTGTGCAAGTGGATGGATGGACACATCAAACGGGATATTAATAGGGAATTAGGAACAAGAATGAAGGTAACTGCAGAAAGCCTATTGGCCCATACGAGGCAGCACCTATTTATATCTTCCCAATCCCATTAATATATAAGTCCAACGCATACTTGAAACAATCAAGGGATTCTACTTCTATCAAGATATGCGATAATTGGTTCCACAAATCAACAACCATGTTACCGAACCACTATTTTCCCAGGTATTTCCTAAATCTAAACGTAGGAAAATAAGAATAAACGTAACTGCAGATGTCCTACTGGCCCCACACAAGAAAGCTGCTATCTATAACCACCTAATCTCATTCATATATGTCTAAGAACATAAGAATAAAGGTAAGTGTTGAGATTGCGAAGTCGGATTGCGAAAGGGATCTGGGAGTTATGATTAGTAAGAATTTAAAACAAAAAGATCAATGCCTGAATGTTCGTAATAAGGCAAATAGGACAGTAGGATTTATTAATCGAAGCGTAATTAACAAGACACCTGGTGTGGTTCCTCAGCTATATCTTGCTCTGGTTAGGCCCCATTTAGATTATACAGTTGAGTTTTGGTCGCCATACTATAGAATGGATATAAATTCACTTGAACGTGTCCAGCATAGAATGACTAAGTTAATTCCCCAAATTAGAAATCTTTCATATGAAGAAAGATTAACAAAGCTTAACTTGCATCACTGGAAAGGCGAAGAGTTAGGTGTGACATGATAGAGGTTTACAAGTGGGTGAATGGACAAAACAAAGGGGATATTAATAGGGTATTAAAAGTATCAACACAAGACAGAACAGGAAACAATGGTTATAAATTGGATAAGTTTAGATTTAGGAAAGACTTGGGTAAATACTGGTTCAGTAACAGGGTTGTTGATTTGTGAAACCAATTGCCGCGTAACATTGTGGAGGTGGGGTCCCTCGATTGTTTCAAGCGTGGGTTGGACATGTATATGAGTGGGATTGGGTGGTTATAAATAGGAGCTGCCTCGTATGGGCCAACAGGCCTTCTGCAGTTGCCTTGTTGCCTATCATTAGTGGCTTAGCACAAATCAATAGATTAGGCTATATTGAGCAACATTTAGTTGGGCTCCTGCCTAACTACAGTTAAGGTTTGGCAATAAATTTATATACCATAATAATGAGGAGTAATGGAATAGTGCTATGTATTTTGTTTGGTTTTATATAAAAGACTCTTATTTTGAGTGATGTTTATATAATTAGTATGGGGTAATCTCTTCAACTCTGGTATTTGATGAGTATTTATTAATATGTTATTGACCCTAACACGAAAATAATCCACACAATTAATGGATAAATTTATGTGAGTGCTTAGTCTTATGGTTGGATATTAATGTGCGCGTCAACTCCGCGGATTTAAAACCACTATTTTCCATGGATTTAAACACAAAATGACGCACTTAATTAATTTAGAGGTGCATAGCTACACTATGCATTATATTTATTGATAATTTTTATTTATTTCCTTACCTGTATTGAGGTTTGAAACCATTTTTGCTTTTTATTCCCCTTCCCTCGCCGTTTGAAACTCATAATCACAACTGTTAAATAATTTGTTAAAAAAAAGCAGTCATCACACGTGGTAACTGACGCAATTGCGCGGTTATGGATTTCTAGAAAACTTCTGACATTCACCTACTTGAAATTAATGGTTAGTAAAATTAGTTTCTGGTCACAACCAATTTATGTTGTGGTGACAGGGGTTAATAATTTGGGTGTCAGGATTCCCAACATATAACACGGCAATCGAAACTAAACTGCATGATGTAAATGGGGCCTAACCAGAGCAGGATATAACTGAAGAATAACACAAGGTGTTTTATTACTAATGCTTTGATAAATAAATCCCAGTGTCCTAATTTGCCTTATTTCGTCAACAGATCACTGTAAGCAGCGATTTTCCATTTTTCTTATATTCTTAGTCAAAACATTGATCTAAAATAGGTTAAGCAAGAAGAAGTTCTGTATAAGTATTTATTTTTATGATATCTATACAATGAACACGTGATATTGATACATTGAATCTGTGATATATTCAAGGTGTCATAAAAGTAAGTTAAAGGCGATGCTGCTTCTATGGTGGTGACAGTGTCGACGTTCATCACCATCAGGGGCTTAGTCACCTCCACCACCTTCACCTCAATCATTACCAGCTGCAGGGCTGGTGCCGTCACCGTCTGGACTGTGACGGAGGTCACGGGAACATCACTGACTTGGAACACGGTGTTGAGGAGGATCTGGTTGATGGGAAACACCACGATCTCTGTGACATTCTGCCACTCGTCCTGATACTGCACAGTCTGGAAGACGGGACAGAGCAGCGGCCGTGGCTTGCAGTAAAGGGTAGCGGATTATGATCTACCTTGCACAAGCACCGCAAGGTAGATCATAACCTCAGACTTGGAGTATGAGGCTAATATTTGCCTTTGTACTGTGAAACAAAGTTTAGTATGAACCTAATCATACATTGAATTTTCCACAGCCTTTTCGGCAAGCTTGTAATGACGGTACTCGGGCTTGAGTTCCCACATATTCTTGTGAGGATTCTTAACATTATAGTTACATAGGTCTTTCAGGATCTCCTTTAGATATGTGATTGGTTGTCGGGTAATCTTGTGGAGATCCTTAATATTGTAATACTGATGCTTTTCAAATGCAGCAAACAACAACTCCATGACCTTATCTTTATCATCACGAATCGTCTTGCCTTCTGCCTTCTTCTTCTGCTCTAAATAAACATTATGTTTATGGTGTGAAATAGGCTTATAGCCGTTGAGGGGTCTGTCAATAAGCTTTACCGTATGAAGAGACTGGGCAGCTTTCTTCACAGCTTCCCTTTTCTGATTGATATAGTAGTCGTCCACTACAGGCTGACATTCTAGTTTGTGGATGACTTGTCCCTCAAAGGACAATTGCTGTGTCTCGGAAACTGCAGCATCCGAGCTGCTGCTGCCAAGATCTGGTTCAGAAAGAACTCCGAGTGTCATTTCTTTTAAACTATGAGAAATTACCTTGTGCTCCCGAGGAATTTTCCCGTCCTTCAAGGTGTGTTCACTAGATTTAAAGGTTATTGTCGGAGGTTTACCAGGCACCTTGGTAATCTTAAGCTTTCCAACGTCATGGCCAGCACAGTCTGCCCATTTGTCCCCCAAATATTTAGGTACCTTGACCAGCCACAGCCCACGGCTGCAATTCGTAATATCCAAGTCCATCTTAGACTGTTGGCTCATGATGGAAAACACGAGAATATATAGTTACTTGACCTCTTTATAAAACGTCTTTCCGACACGTGCTAGTGTTTCAGAAAATATCTCCAATAGGGCTGGTGAAGTTTGTCGATGTGGTGGTTGTTGTTGAATACACCTGGTGATTGGTGGTTGGGAGTGATGTTGGTAAGGGAACACAGGTGATGGAGAGAGTGACTGCAGTGGTGGTACTGCTTGTGACCAACCTTGTAGTCTGTGAGCTAAATGAGTAATGAGCTATCCCGTTGTGGCCACCGGGGGGTTATGTAGCAGCTATCTCAGGTGACTGATGTTGCTGGATGATGGAACTTGTTTATTTGGTCATTTCTCGATGCCGATAAATATTCAAATTGCTAAGAACATTAGAATAAAGTTAAACTGACAATACGAGGCATGTATGTTTATACATGTGCATGAGTCTTGTTTATGAATATGAATCAAAATATTTTTAACAAGTTAAAATATACGTTTTCTGATATAAATTCACTAGAACACGCCCAGCGTAGGATAACAAAGTTAATCCTGCAAATTAGAAACTTGTCATATGAAGAAAGATTAACTAAGTAGTACAAATTTGCATTCTCTAGAACGGCCAAGAATTCGGAGTGACTTAGTAGAGGTGTGCAAGTGGATGGATGGACACATCAAACGGGATATTAATAGGGTATTAGGAACATAAGAATGAAGGTAACTGCAGAAGGCCTATTGGCCCATACGAGAATAACAAAGTTAATCCTGCATATTAGAAACTTGTCATATGAAGAAAGATTGACTAAGTAGTACTAATTTGCATTCTCTAGAAAGGCCAAGAATTCGGAGTGACTTAGTAGAGGTGTGCAAGTGGATGGATGGACACATCAAACGGGATATTAATAGGGAATTAGGAACAAGAATGAATCTAACTGCAGAAAGCCTATTGGCCCATACGAGGCAGCACCTATTTATATCTTCCCAATCCCATTAATATATAAGTCCAACGCATACTTGAAACAATCAAGGGATTCTACTTCTATCAAGATATGCGATAATTGGTTCCACAAATCAACAACCATGTTACCGAACCACTATTTTCCCAGGTATTTCCTAAATCTAAACGTAGGAAAATAAGAATAAACGTAACTGCAGATGTCCTACTGGCCTCACACAAGAAAGCTGCTATCTATAACCACCTAATCTCATTCATATATGTCTAAGAACATAAGAATAAAGGTAAGTGTTGAGATTGCGAAGTCGGATTGCGAAAGGGATCTGGGAGTTATGATTAGTAAGAATTTAAAACAAAAAGATCAATGCCTGAATGTTCGTAATAAGGCAAATAGGACAGTAGGATTTATTAATCGAAGCGTAATTAACAAGACACCTGGTGTGGTTCCTCAGCTATATCTTGCTCTGGTTAGGCCCCATTTAGATTATACAGTTGAGTTTTGGTCGCCATACTATAGAATGGATATAAATTCACTTGAACGTGTCCAGCATAGAATGACTAAGTTAATTCCCCAAATTAGAAATCTTTCATATGAAGAAAGATTAACAAAGCTTAACTTGCATCACTGGAAAGGCGAAGAGTTAGGTGTGACATGATAGAGGTTTACAAGTGGGTGAATGGACAAAACAAAGGGGATATTAATAGGGTATTAAAAGTATCAACACAAGACAGAACACGAAACAATGGTTATAAATTGGATAAGTTTAGATTTAGGAAAGACTTGGGTAAATACTGGTTCAGTAACAGGGTTGTTGATTTGTGAAACCAATTGCCGCGTAACATTGTGGAGGTGGGGTCCCTCGATTGTTTCAAGCGTGGGTTGGACATGTATATGAGTGGGATTGGGTGGTTATAAATAGGAGCTGCCTCGTATGGGCCAACAGGCCTTCTGCAGTTGCCTTGTTGCCTATCATTAGTGGCTTAGCACAAATCAATAGATTAGGCTATATTGAGCAACATTTAGTTGGGCTCCTGCCTAACTACAGTTAAGGTTTGGCAATAAATTTATATACCATAATAATGAGGAGTAATGGAATAGTGCTATGTATTTTGTTTGGTTTTATATAAAAGACTCTTATTTTGAGTGATGTTTATATAATTAGTATGGGGTAATCTCTTCAACTCTGGTATTTGATGAGTATTTATTAATATGTTATTGACCCTAACACGAAAATAATCCACACAATTAATGGATAAATTTATGTGAGTGCTTAGTCTTATGGTTGGATATTAATGTGCGCGTCAACTCCGCGGATTTAAAACCACTATTTTCCATGGATTTAAACACAAAATGACGCACTTAATTAATTTAGAGGTGCATAGCTACACTATGCATTATATTTATTGATAATTTTTATTTATTTCCTTACCTGTATTGAGGTTTGAAACCATTTTTGCTTTTCATTCCCCTTCCCTTGCCGTTTGAAACTCATAATCACAACTGTTAAATAATTTGTTAAAAAAAAGCAGTCATCGCACGTGGTAACTGACGCAATTGCGCGGTTATGGATTTCTAGAAAACTTCTGACATTCACCTACTTGAAATTAATGGTTAGTAAAATTAGTTTCTGGTCACAACCAATTTATGTTGTGGTGATAGGGGTTAATAATTTGGGTGTCAGGATTCCCAACATATAACACGGCAATCGAAACTAAACTGCATGATGTAAATGGGGCCTAACCAGAGCAGGATATAACTGAAGAATAACACAAGGTGTTTTATTACTAATGCTTTGATAAATAAATCCCAGTGTCCTATTTGCCTTATTTCGTCAACAGATCACTGTAAGCAGCGATTTTCCATTTTTCTTATATTCTTAGTCAAAACATTGATCTAAAATAGGTTAAGCAAGAAGAAGTTCTGTATAAGTATTTATTTTTATGATATCTATACAATGAACACGTGATATTGATACATTGAATCTGTGATATATTCAAGGTGTCATAAAAGTAAGTTAAAGGCGATGCTGCTTCTATGGTGGTGACAGTGTCGACGTTCATCACCATCAGGGGCTTAGTCACCTCCACTACCTTCACCTCAATCATTACCAGCTGCAGGGCTGGTGCCGTCACCGTCTGGACTGTGACGGAGGTCACGGGAACATCACTGACTTGGAACACGGTGTTGAGGAGGATCTGGTTGATGGGAAACACCACGATCTCTGTGACATTCTGCCACTCGTCCTGATACTGCAGTCTGGAAGACGGGACAGAGCAGCGGCCGTGGCTTGCAGTAAAGGGTAGCGGATTATGATCTACCTTGCACAAGCACCGCAAGGTAGATCATAACCTCAGACTTGGAGTATGAGGCTAATATTTGCCTGGATCTTTCACGTTTTCTTTACCTTTGTACTGTGAAACAAAGTTTAGTATGAACCTAATCATACATTGAATTTTCCACAGCCTTTTCGGCAAGCTTGTAATGACGGTACTCGGGCTTGAGTTCCCACATATTCTTGTGAGGATTCTTAACATTATAGTTACATAGGTCTTTCAGGATCTCCTTTAGATATGTGATTGGTTGTCGGGTAATCTTGTGGAGATCCTTAATATTGTAATACTGATGCTTTTCAAATGCAGCAAACAACAACTCCATGACCTTATCTTTATCATCACGAATCGTCTTGCCTTCTGCCTTCTTCTTCTGCTCTAAATAAACATTATGTTTATGGTGTGAAATAGGCTTATAGCCGTTGAGGGGTCTGTCAATAAGCTTTACCGTATGAAGAGACTGGGCAGCTTTCTTCACAGCTTCCCTTTTCTGATTGATATAGTAGTCGTCCACTACAGGCTGACATTCTAGTTTGTGGATGACTTGTCCCTCAAAGGACAATTGCTGTGTCTCGGAAACTGCAGCATCCGAGCTGCTGCTGCCAAGATCTGGTTCAGAAAGAACTCCGAGTGTCATTTCTTTTAAACTATGAGAAATTACCTTGTGCTCCCGAGGAATTTTCCCGTCCTTCAAGGTGTGTTCACTAGATTTAAAGGTTATTGTCGGAGGTTTACCAGGCACCTTGGTAATCTTAAGCTTTCCAACGTCATGGCCAGCACAGTCTGCCCATTTGTCCCCCAAATATTTAGGTACCTTGACCAGCCACAGCCCACGGCTGCAATTCGTAATATCCAAGTCCATCTTAGACTGTTGGCTCATGATGGAAAACACGAGAATATATAGTTACTTGACCTCTTTATAAAACGTCTTTCCGACACGTGCTAGTGTTTCAGAAAATATCTCCAATAGGGCTGGTGAAGTTTGTCGATGTGGTGGTTGTTGTTGAATACACCTGGTGATTGGTGGTTGGGAGTGATGTTGGTAAGGGAACACAGGTGATGGAGAGAGTGACTGCAGTGGTGGTACTGCTTGTGACCAACCTTGTAGTCTGTGAGCTAAATGAGTAATGAGCTATCCCGTTGTGGCCACCGGGGGGTTATGTAGCAGCTATCTCAGGTGACTGATGTTGCTGGATGATGGAACTTGTTTATTTGGTCATTTCTCGATGCCGATAAATATTCAAATTGCTAAGAACATTAGAATAAAGTTAAACTGACAATACGAGGCATGTATGTTTATACATGTGCATGAGTCTTGTTTATGAATATGAATCAAAATATTTTTAACAAGTTAAAATATACGTTTTCTGATATAAATTCACTAGAACACGCCCAGCGTAGGATAACAAAGTTAATCCTGCAAATTAGAAACTTGTCATATGAAGAAAGATTAACTAAGTAGTACAAATTTGCATTCTCTAGAACGGCCAAGAATTCGGAGTGACTTAGTAGAGGTGTGCAAGTGGATGGATGGACACATCAAACGGGATATTAATAGGGTATTAGGAACATAAGAATGAAGGTAACTGCAGAAGGCCTATTGGCCCATACGAGAATAACAAAGTTAATCCTGCATATTAGAAACTTGTCATATGAAGAAAGATTGACTAAGTAGTACTAATTTGCATTCTCTAGAAAGGCCAAGAATTCGGAGTGACTTAGTAGAGGTGTGCAAGTGGATGGATGGACACATCAAACGGGATATTAATAGGGAATTAGGAACAAGAATGAAGGTAACTGCAGAAAGCCTATTGGCCCATACGAGGCAGCACCTATTTATATCTTCCCAATCCCATTAATATATAAGTCCAACGCATACTTGAAACAATCAAGGGATTCTACTTCTATCAAGATATGCGATAATTGGTTCCACAAATCAACAACCATGTTACCGAACCACTATTTTCCCAGGTATTTCCTAAATCTAAACGTAGGAAAATAAGAATAAACGTAACTGCAGATGTCCTACTGGCCCCACACAAGAAAGCTGCTATCTATAACCACCTAATCTCATTCATATATGTCTAAGAACATAAGAATAAAGGTAAGTGTTGAGATTGCGAAGTCGGATTGCGAAAGGGATCTGGGAGTTATGATTAGTAAGAATTTAAAACAAAAAGATCAATGCCTGAATGTTCGTAATAAGGCAAATAGGACAGTAGGATTCATTAATCGAAGCGTAATTAACAAGACACCTGGTGTGGTTCCTCAGCTATATCTTGCTCTGGTTAGGCCCCATTTAGATTATACAGTTGAGTTTTGGTCGCCATACTATAGAATGGATATAAATTCACTTGAACGTGTCCAGCATAGAATGACTAAGTTAATTCCCCAAATTAGAAATCTTTCATATGAAGAAAGATTAACAAAGCTTAACTTGCATCACTGGAAAGGCGAAGAGTTAGGTGTGACATGATAGAGGTTTACAAGTGGGTGAATGGACAAAACAAAGGGGATATTAATAGGGTATTAAAAGTATCAACACAAGACAGAACACGAAACAATGGTTATAAATTGGATAAGTTTAGATTTAGGAAAGACTTGGGTAAATACTGGTTCAGTAACAGGGTTGTTGATTTGTGAAACCAATTGCCGCGTAACATTGTGGAGGTGGGGTCCCTCGATTGTTTCAAGCGTGGGTTGGACATGTATATGAGTGGGATTGGGTGGTTATAAATAGGAGCTGCCTCGTATGGGCCAACAGGCCTTCTGCAGTTGCCTTGTTGCCTATCATTAGTGGCTTAGCACAAATCAATAGATTAGGCTATATTGAGCAACATTTAGTTGGGCTCCTGCCTAACTACAGTTAAGGTTTGGCAATAAATTTATATACCATAATAATGAGGAGTAATGGAATAGTGCTATGTATTTTGTTTGGTTTTATATAAAAGACTCTTATTTTGAGTGATGTTTATATAATTAGCATGGGGTAATCTCTTCAACTCTGGTATTTGATGAGTATTTATTAATATGTTATTGACCCTAACACGAAAATAATCCACACAATTAATGGATAAATTTATGTGAGTGCTTAGTCTTATGGTTGGATATTAATGTGCGCGTCAACTCCGCGGATTTAAAACCACTATTTTCCATGGATTTAAACACAAAATGACGCACTTAATTAATTTAGAGGTGCATAGCTACACTATGCATTATATTTATTGATAATTTTTATTTATTTCCTTACCTGTATTGAGGTTTGAAACCATTTTTGCTTTTTATTCCCCTTCCCTCGCCGTTTGAAACTCATAATCACAACTGTTAAATAATTTGTTAAAAAAAAGCAGTCATCGCACGTGGTAACTGACGCAATTGCGCGGTTATGGATTTCTAGAAAACTTCTGACATTCACCTACTTGAAATTAATGGTTAGTAAAATTAGTTTCTGGTCACAACCAATTTATGTTGTGGTGACAGGGGTTAATAATTTGGGTGTCAGGATTCCCAACATATAACACGGCAATCGAAACTAAACTGCATGATGTAAATGGGGCCTAACCAGAGCAGGATATAACTGAAGAATAACACAAGGTGTTTTATTACTAATGCTTTGATAAATAAATCCCAGTGTCCTATTTGCCTTATTTCGTCAACAGATCACTGTAAGCAGCGATTTTCCATTTTTCTTATATTCTTAGTCAAAACATTGATCTAAAATAGGTTAAGCAAGAAGAAGTTCTGTATAAGTATTTATTTTTATGATATCTATACAATGAACACGTGATATTGATACATTGAATCTGTGATATATTCAAGGTGTCATAAAAGTAAGTTAAAGGCGATGCTGCTTCTATGGTGGTGACAGTGTCGACGTTCATCACCATCAGGGGCTTAGTCACCTCCACCACCTTCACCTCAATCATTACCAGCTGCAGGGCTGGTGCCGTCACCGTCTGGACTGTGACGGAGGTCACGGGAACATCACTGACTTGGAACACGGTGTTGAGGAGGATCTGGTTGATGGGAAACACCACGATCTCTGTGACATTCTGCCACTCGTCCTGATACTGCACAGTCTGGAAGACGGGACAGAGCAGCGGCCGTGGCTTGCAGTAAAGGGTAGCGGATTATGATCTACCTTGCACAAGCACCGCAAGGTAGATCATAACCTCAGACTTGGAGTATGAGGCTAATATTTGCCTGGATCTTTCACGTTTTCTTTACCTTTGTACTGTGAAACAAAGTTTAGTATGAACCTAATCATACATTGAATTTTCCACAGCCTTTTCGGCAAGCATGTAATGACGGTACTCGGGCTTGAGTTCCCACATATTCTTGTGAGGATTCTTAACATTATAGTTACATAGGTCTTTCAGGATCTCCTTTAGATATGTGATTGGTTGTCGGGTAATCTTGTGGAGATCCTTAATATTGTAATACTGATGCTTTTCAAATGCAGCAAACAACAACTCCATGACCTTATCTTTATCATCACGAATCGTCTTGCCTTCTGCCTTCTTCTTCTGCTCTAAATAAACATTATGTTTATGGTGTGAAATAGGCTTATAGCCGTTGAGGGGTCTGTCAATAAGCTTTACCGTATGAAGAGACTGGGCAGCTTTCTTCACAGCTTCCCTTTTCTGATTGATATAGTAGTCGTCCACTACAGGCTGACATTCTAGTTTGTGGATGACTTGTCCCTCAAAGGACAATTGCTGTGTCTCGGAAACTGCAGCATCCGAGCTGCTGCTGCCAAGATCTGGTTCAGAAAGAACTCCGAGTGTCATTTCTTTTAAACTATGAGAAATTACCTTGTGCTCCCGAGGAATTTTCCCGTCCTTCAAGGTGTGTTCACTAGATTTAAAGGTTATTGTCGGAGGTTTACCAGGCACCTTGGTAATCTTAAGCTTTCCAACGTCATGGCCAGCACAGTCTGCCCATTTGTCCCCCAAATATTTAGGTACCTTGACCAGCCACAGCCCACGGCTGCAATTCGTAATATCCAAGTCCATCTTAGACTGTTGGCTCATGATGGAAAACACGAGAATATATAGTTACTTGACCTCTTTATAAAACGTCTTTCCGACACGTGCTAGTGTTTCAGAAAATATCTCCAATAGGGCTGGTGAAGTTTGTCGATGTGGTGGTTGTTGTTGAATACACCTGGTGATTGGTGGTTGGGAGTGATGTTGGTAAGGGAACACAGGTGATGGAGAGAGTGACTGCAGTGGTGGTACTGCTTGTGACCAACCTTGTAGTCTGTGAGCTAAATGAGTAATGAGCTATCCCGTTGTGGCCACCGGGGGGTTATGTAGCAGCTATCTCAGGTGACTGATGTTGCTGGATGATGGAACTTGTTTATTTGGTCATTTCTCGATGCCGATAAATATTCAAATTGCTAAGAACATTAGAATAAAGTTAAACTGACAATACGAGGCATGTATGTTTATACATGTGCATGAGTAGACTGTTTATGAATATGAATCAAAATATTTTTAACAAGTTAAAATATACGTTTTCTGATATAAATTCACTAGAACACGCCCAGCGTAGGATAACAAAGTTAATCCTGCATATTAGAAACTTGTCATATGAAGAAAGATTGACTAAGTAGTACTAATTTGCATTCTCTAGAAAGGCCAAGAATTCGGAGTGACTTAGTAGAGGTGTGCAAGTGGATGGATGGACACATCAAACGGGATATTAATAGGGAATTAGGAACAAGAATGAAGGTAACTGCAGAAAGCCTATTGGCCCATACGAGGCAGCTCCTATTTATATCTTCCCAATCCCATTAATATATAAGTCCAACGCATACTTGAAACAATCAAGGGATTCTACTTCTATCAAGATATGCGATAATTGGTTCCACAAATCAACAACCATGTTACCGAACCACTATTTTCCCAGGTATTTCCTAAATCTAAACGTAGGAAAATAAGAATACCCGTAACTGCAGATGTCCTACTGGCCCCACACAAGAAAGCTGCTATTTATAACCACCTAATCTCATTCATATATGTCTAAGAACATAAGAATAAAGGTAAGTGTTGAGATTGCGAAGTCGGATTGCGAAAGGGATCTGGGAGTTATGATTAGTAAGAATTTAAAACAAAAAGATCAATGCCTGAATGTTCGTAATAAGGCAAATAGGACAGTAGGATTTATTAATCGAAGCGTAATTAACAAGACACCTGGTGTGGTTCCTCAGCTATATCTTGCTCTGGTTAGGCCCCATTTGGATTATACAGTTGAGTTTTGGTCGCCATACTATAGAATGGATATAAATTCACTTGAACGTGTCCAGCATAGAATGACTAAGTTAATTCCCCAAATTAGAAATCTTTCATATGAAGAAAGATTAACAAAGCTTAACTTGCATCACTGGAAAGGCGAAGAGTTAGGTGTGACATGATAGAGGTTTAGAAGTGGGTGAATGGACAAAACAAAGGGGATATTAATAGGGTATTAAAAGTATCGACACAAGACAGAACACGAAACAATGGTTATAAATTGGATAAGTTTAGATTTAGGAAAGACTTGGGTAAATACTGGTTCAGTAACAGGGTTGTTGATTTGTGAAACCAATTGCCGCGTAACATTGTGGAGGTGGGGTCCCTCGATTGTTTCAAGCGTGGGTTGGACATGTATATGAGTGGGATTGGGTGGTTATAAATAGGAGCTGCCTCGTATGGGCCAACAGGCCTTCTGCAGTTGCCTTTGTTCTTATGTTCACACGATCTCTGTGACATTCTGCCACTCGTCCTGAAACTGCACAGTCTGGAAGACGGGACAGAGCAGCGGCCGTGGCTTGCAGATAGAGGCACAAGCACCGCAAGGTAGATCATAACCTCAGACTTGGAGTATGAGGCTAATATTTGCCTGGATCTTTCACGTTTTCTTTACCTTTGTACTGTGAAACAAAGTTTAGTATGAACCTAATCATACATTGAATTTTCCACAGCCTTTTCGGCAAGCTTGTAATGACGGTACTCGGGCTCAACTCGGGCTCAATTATCGCAAGATATGCGATAATTGGTTCCACAAATCAACAACCATGTTACCGAACCACTATTTTCCCAGGTATTTCCTAAATCTAAACGTAGGAAAATAAGAATAAACGTAACTGCAGATGTCCTACTGGCCCCACACAAGAAAGCTGCTATTTATAACCACCTAATCTCATTCATATATGTCTAAGAACATAAGAATAAAGGTAAGTGTTGAGATTGCGAAGTCGGATTGCGAAAGGGATCTGGGAGTTATGATTAGTAAGAATTTAAAACAAAAAGATCAATGCCTGAATGTTCGTAATAAGGCAAATAGGACACTAGGATTTATTAATCGAAGCGTAATTAACAAGACACCTGGTGTGGTTCCTCAGCTATATCTTGCTCTGGTTAGGCCCCATTTAGATTATACAGTTGAGTTTTGGTCGCCATACTATAGAATGGATATAAATTCACTTGAACGTGTCCAGCATAGAATGACTAAGTTAATTCCCCAAATTAGAAATCTTTCATATGAAGAAAGATTAACAAAGCTTAACTTGCATCACTGGAAAGGCGAAGAGTTAGGTGTGACATGATAGAGGTTTACAAGTGGGTGAATGGACAAAACAAAGGGGATATTAATAGGGTATTAAAAGTATCAACACAAGACAGAACACGAAACAATGGTTATAAATTGGATAAGTTTAGATTTAGGAAAGACTTGGGTAAATACTGGTTCAGTAACAGGGTTGTTGATTTGTGAAACCAATTGCCGCGTAACATTGTGGAGGTGGGGTCCCTCGATTGTTTCAAGCGTGGGTTGAACATGTATATGAGTGGGATTGGGTGGTTATAAATAGGAGCTGCCTCGTATGGGCCAACAGGCCTTCTGCAGTTGCCTTTGTTCTTATGTTCCTATCATTAGTGGCTTAGTACAAATCAATAGATTAGGCTATATTGAGCAACATTTAGTTGGGCTCCTGCCTAACTACAGTTAAGGTTTGGCAATAAATTTATATACCATAATAATGAGGAGTAATGGAATAGTGCTATGTATTTTGTTTGGTTTTATATAAAAGACTTATTTTGAGTGATGTTTATATAATTAGTATGGGTAATCTCTTCAACTCTGGTATTTGATGAGTATTTATTAATATGTTATTGACCCTAACACGAAAATAATCCACACAATTAATGGATAAATTTATGTGAGTGCTTAGTCTTATGGTTGGATATTAATGTGCGCGTCAACTCCGCGGATTTAAAACCACTATTTTCCATGGATTTAAACACAAAATGACGCACTTAATTAATTTAGAGGTGCATAGCTACACTATGCATTATATTTATTGATAATTTTTATTTATTTCCTTACCTGTATTGAGGTTTGAAACCATTTTTGCTTTTTATTCCCCTTTCCTCGCCGTTTGAAACTCATAATCACAACTGTTAAATAATTTGTTAAAAAAAAGCAGTCATCGCACGTGGTAACTGACGCAATTGCGCGGTTATGGATTTCTAGAAAACTTCTGACATTCACCTACTTGAAATTAATGGTTAGTAAAATTAGGGGTTAATAATTTGGGTGTCAGGATTCCCAACATATAACACGGCAATCGAAACTAAACTGCATGATGTAAATGGGGCCTAACCAGAGCAGGATATAACTGAAGAATAACACAAGGTGTTTTATTACTAATGCTTTGATAAATAAATCCCAGTGTCCTATTTGCCTTATTTCGTCAACAGATCACTGTAAGCAGCGATTTTCCATTTTTCTTATATTCTTAGTCAAAACATTGATCTAAAATAGGTTAAGCAAGAAGAAGTTCTGTATAAGTATTTATTTTTATGATATCTATGCAATGAACACGTGATATTGATACACTGAATCTGTGATATATTCAAGGTGTCATAAAAGTAAGTTAAAGGCGATGCTGCTTCTATGGTGGTGACAGTGTCGACGTTCATCACCATCAGGGGCTTAGTCACCTCCACCACCTTCACCTCAATCATTACCAGCTGCAGGGCTGGTGCCGTCACCGTCTGGACTGTGACGGAGGTCACGGGAACATCACTGACTTGGAACACGGTGTTGAGGAGGATCTGGTTGATGGGAAACACCACGATCTCTGTGACATTCTGCCACTCGTCCTGATACTGCACAGTCTGGAAGACGGGACAGAGCAGCGGCCGTGGCTTGCAGTAAAGGGTAGCGGATTATGATGTACCTTGCACAAGCACCGCAAGGTAGATCATAACCTCAGACTTGGAGTATGAGGCTAATATTTGCCTGGATCTTTCACGTTTTCTTTACCTTTGTACTGTGAAACAAAGTTTAGTATGAACCTAATCATACATTGAATTTTCCACAGCCTTTTCGGCAAGCTTGTAATGACGGTACTCGGGCTTGAGTTCCCACATATTCTTGTGAGGATTCTTAACATTATAGTTACATAGGTCTTTCAGGATCTCCTTTAGATATGTGATTGGTTGTCGGGTAATCTTGTGGAGATCCTTAATATTGTAATACTGATGCTTTTCAAATGCAGCAAACAACAACTCCATGACCTTATCTTTATCATCACGAATCGTCTTGCCTTCTGCCTTCTTCTTCTGCTCTAAATAAACATTATGTTTATGGTGTGAAATAGGCTTATAGCCGTTGAGGGGTCTGTCAATAAGCTTTACCGTATGAAGAGACTGGGCAGCTTTCTTCACAGCTTCCCTTTTCTGATTGATATAGTAGTCGTCCACTACAGGCTGACATTCTAGTTTGTGGATGACTTGTCCCTCAAAGGACAATTGCTGTGTCTCGGAAACTGCAGCATCCGAGCTGCTGCTGCCGAGATCTGGTTCAGAAAGAACTCCGAGTGTCATTTCTTTTAAACTATGAGAAATTACCTTGTGCTCCCGAGGAATTTTCCCGTCCTTCAAGGTGTGTTCACTAGATTTAAAGGTTATTGTCGGAGGTTTACCAGGCACCTTGGTAATCTTAAGCTTTCCAACGTCATGGCCAGCACAGTCTGCCCATTTGTCCCCCAAATATTTAGGTACCTTGACCAGCTACAGCCCACGGCTGCAATTCGTAATATCCAAGTCCATCTTAGACTGTTGGCTCATGATGGAAAACACGAGAATATATAGGTACTTGACCTCTTTATAAAACGTCTTTCCGACACTTGCTAGTGTTTCAGAAAATATCTCCAATAGGGCTGGTGAAGTTTGTCGATGTGGTGGTTGTTGTTGAATACACCTGGTGATTGGTGGTTGGGAGTGGTGTTGGTAAGGGAACACAGGTGATGGAGAGAGTGACTGCAGTGGTGGTACTGCTTGTGACCAACCTTGTAGTCTGTGAGCTAAATGAGTAATGAGCTAACCCGTTGTGGCCACCGGGGGGTTATGTAGCAGCTATCTCAGGTGACTGATGTTGCTGGATGATGGAACTTGTTTATTTGGTCATTTCTCGATGCCGATAAATATTCAAATTGCTAAGAACATTAGAATAAAGTTAAACTGACAATACGAGGCATGTATGTTTATACATGTGCATGAGTAGACTGTTTATGAATATGAATCAAAATATTTTTAACAAGTTAAAATATACGTTTTCTGATATAAATTCACTAGAACACGCCCAGCGTAGGATAACAAAGTTAATCCTGCAAATTAGAAACTTTGCAGGATGTCATATGAAGAAAGATTAACTAAGTAGTACAAATTTGCATTCTCTAGAACGGCCAAGAATTCGGAGAGACTTAGTAGAGGTGTGCAAGTGGATGGATGGACACATCAAACGGGATATTAATAGGGTATTAGGAACATAAGAATGAAGGTAACTGCAGAAGGCCTATTGGCCCATTCGAGAATAACAAAGTTAATCCTGCATATGAGAAACTTGTCATATGAAGAAAGATTGACTAAGTAGTACTAATTTGCATTCTCTAGAAAGGCCAAGAATTCGGAGTGACTTAGAAGAGGTGTGCAAGTGGATGGACACATCAAACGGGATATTAATAGGGAATTAGGAACAAGAATGAAGGTAACTGCAGAAAGCCTATTGGCCCATACGAGGCAGCTCCTATTTATATCTTCCCAATCCCATTAATATATAAGTCCAACGCATACTTGAAACAATCAAGGGATTCTACTTCTATCAAGATATGCGATAATTGGTTCCACAAATCAACAACCATGTTACCGAACCACTATTTTCCCAGGTATTTCCTAAATCTAAACGTAGGAAAATAAGAATACCCGTAACTGCAGATGTCCTACTGGCCCCACACAAGAAAGCTGCTATTTATAACCACCTAATCTCATTCATATATGTCTAAGAACATAAGAATAAAGGTAAGTGTTGAGATTGCGAAGTCGGATTGCGAAAGGGATCTGGGAGTTATGATTAGTAAGAATTTAAAACAAAAAGATCAATGCCTGAATGTTCGTAATAAGGCAAATAGGACAGTAGGATTTATTAATCGAAGCGTAATTAACAAGACACCTGGTGTGGTTCCTCAGCTATATCTTGCTCTGGTTAGGCCCCATTTGGATTATACAGTTGAGTTTTGGTCGCCATACTATAGAATGGATATAAATTCACTTGAACGTGTCCAGCATAGAATGACTAAGTTAATTCCCCAAATTAGAAATCTTTCATATGAAGAAAGATTAACAAAGCTTAACTTGCATCACTGGAAAGGCGAAGAGTTAGGTGTGACATGATAGAGGTTTACAAGTGGGTGAATGGACAAAACAAAGGGGATATTAATAGGGTATTAAAAGTATCAACACAAGACAGAACACGAAACAATGGTTATAAATTGGATAAGTTTAGATTTAGGAAAGACTTGGGTAAATACTGGTTCAGTAACAGGGTTGTTGATTTGTGAAACCAATTGCCGCGTAACATTGTGGAGGTGGGGTCCCTCGATTGTTTCAAGCGTGGGTTGGACATGTATATGAGTGGGATTGGGTGGTTATAAATAGGAGCTGCCTTGTATGGGCCAACAGGCCTTCTGCAGTTGCCTTGTTGCCTATCATTAGTGGCTTAGCACAAATCAATAGATTAGGCTATATTGAGCAACATTTAGTTGGGCTCCTGCCTAACTACAGTTAAGGTTTGGCAATAAATTTATATACCATAATAATGAGGAGTAATGGAATAGTGCTATGTATTTTGTTTGGTTTTATATAAAAGACTCTTATTTTGAGTGATGTTTATATAATTAGTATGGGGTAATCTCTTCAACTCTGGTATTTGATGAGTATTTATTAATATGTTATTGACCCTAACACGAAAATAATCCACACAATTAATGGATAAATTTATGTGAGTGCTTAGTCTTATGGTTGGATATTAATGTGCGCGTCAACTCCGCGGATTTAAAACCACTATTTTCCATGGATTTAAACACAAAATGACGCACTTAATTAATTTAGAGGTGCATAGCTACACTATGCATTATATTTATTGATAATTTTTATTTATTTCCTTACCTGTATTGAGGTTTGAAACCATTTTTGCTTTTTATTCCCCTTCCCTCGCCGTTTGAAACTCATAATCACAACTGTTAAATAATTTGTTAAAAAAAAGCAGTCATCGCACGTGGTAACTGACGCAATTGCGCGGTTATGGATTTCTAGAAAACTGCTGACATTCACCTACTTGAAATTAATGGTTAGTAAAATTAGTTTCTGGTCACAACCAATTTATGTTGTGGTGATAGGGGTTAATAATTTGGGTGTCAGGATTCCCAACATATAACACGGCAATCGAAACTAAACTGCATGATGTAAATGGGGCCTAACCAGAGCAGGATATAACTGAAGAATAACACAAGGTGTTTTATTACTAATGCTTTGATAAATAAATCCCAGTGTCCTATTTGCCTTATTTCGTCAACAGATCACTGTAAGCAGCGATTTTCCATTTTTCTTATATTCTTAGTCAAAACATTGATCTAAAATAGGTTAAGCAAGAAGAAGTTCTGTATAAGTATTTATTTTTATGATATCTATACAATGAACACGTGATATTGATACATTGAATCTGTGATATATTCAAGGTGTCATAAAAGTAAGTTAAAGGCGATGCTGCTTCTATGGTGGTGACAGTGTCGACGTTCATCACCATCAGGGGCTTAGTCACCTCCACCACCTTCACCTCAATCATTACCAGCTGCAGGGCTGGTGCCGTCACCGTCTGGACTGTGACGGAGGTCACGGGAACATCACTGACTTGGAACACGGTGTTGAGGAGGATCTGGTTGATGGGAAACACCACGATCTCTGTGACATTCTGCCACTCGTCCTGATACTGCACAGTCTGGAAGACGGGACAGAGCAGCGGCCGTGGCTTGCAGTAAAGGGTAGCGGATTATGATGTACCTTGCACAAGCACCGCAAGGTAGATCATAACCTCAGACTTGGAGTATGAGGCTAATATTTGCCTGGATCTTTCACGTTTTCTTTACCTTTGTACTGTGAAACAAAGTTTAGTATGAACCTAATCATACATTGAATTTTCCACAGCCTTTTCGGCAAGCTTGTAATGACGGTACTCGGGCTTGAGTTCCCACATATTCTTGTGAGGATTCTTAACATTATAGTTACATAGGTCTTTCAGGATCTCCTTTAGATATGTGATTGGTTGTCGGGTAATCTTGTGGAGATCCTTAATATTGTAATACTGATGCTTTTCAAATGCAGCAAACAACAACTCCATGACCTTATCTTTATCATCACGAATCGTCTTGCCTTCTGCCTTCTTCTTCTGCTCTAAATAAACATTATGTTTATGGTGTGAAATAGGCTTATAGCCGTTGAGGGGTCTGTCAATAAGCTTTACCGTATGAAGAGACTGGGCAGCTTTCTTCACAGCTTCCCTTTTCTGATTGATATAGTAGTCGTCCACTACAGGCTGACATTCTAGTTTGTGGATGACTTGTCCCTCAAAGGACAATTGCTGTGTCTCGGAAACTGCAGCATCCGAGCTGCTGCTGCCAAGATCTGGTTCAGAAAGAACTCCGAGTGTCATTTCTTTTAAACTATGAGAAATTACCTTGTGCTCCCGAGGAATTTTCCCGTCCTTCAAGGTGTGTTCACTAGATTTAAAGGTTATTGTCGGAGGTTTACCAGGCACCTTGGTAATCTTAAGCTTTCCAACGTCATGGCCAGCACAGTCTGCCCATTTGTCCCCCAAATATTTAGGTACCTTGACCAGCCACAGCCCACGGCTGCAATTCGTAATATCCAAGTCCATCTTAGACTGTTGGCTCATGATGGAAAACACGAGAATATATAGTTACTTGACCTCTTTATAAAACGTCTTTCCGACACGTGCTAGTGTTTCAGAAAATATCTCCAATAGGGCTGGTGAAGTTTGTCGATGTGGTGGTTGTTGTTGAATACACCTGGTGATTGGTGGTTGGGAGTGATGTTGGTAAGGGAACACAGGTGATGGAGAGAGTGACTGCAGTGGTGGTACTGCTTGTGACCAACCTTGTAGTCTGTGAGCTAAATGAGTAATGAGCTATCCCGTTGTGGCCACCGGGGGGTTATGTAGCAGCTATCTCAGGTGACTGATGTTGCTGGATGATGGAACTTGTTTATTTGGTCATTTCTCGATGCCGATAAATATTCAAATTGCTAAGAACATTAGAATAAAGTTAAACTGACAATACGAGGCATGTATGTTTATACATGTGCATGAGTAGACTGTTTATGAATATGAATCAAAATATTTTTAACAAGTTAAAATATACGTTTTCTGATATAAATTCACTAGAACACGCCCAGCGTAGGATAACAAAGTTAATCCTGCATATTAGAAACTTGTCATATGAAGAAAGATTGACTAAGTAGTACTAATTTGCATTCTCTAGAAAGGCCAAGAATTCGGAGTGACTTAGTAGAGGTGTGCAAGTGGATGGATGGACACATCAAACGGGATATTAATAGGGAATTAGGAACAAGAATGAAGGTAACTGCAGAAAGCCTATTGGCCCATACGAGGCAGCTCCTATTTATATCTTCCCAATCCCATTAATATATAAGTCCAACGCATACTTGAAACAATCAAGGGATTCTACTTCTATCAAGATATGCGATAATTGGTTCCACAAATCAACAACCATGTTACCGAACCACTATTTTCCCAGGTATTTCCTAAATCTAAACGTAGGAAAATAAGAATACCCGTAACTGCAGATGTCCTACTGGCCCCACACAAGAAAGCTGCTATTTATAACCACCTAATCTCATTCATATATGTCTAAGAACATAAGAATAAAGGTAAGTGTTGAGATTGCGAAGTCGGATTGCGAAAGGGATCTGGGAGTTATGATTAGTAAGAATTTAAAACAAAAAGATCAATGCCTGAATGTTCGTAATAAGGCAAATAGGACAGTAGGATTTATTAATCGAAGCGTAATTAACAAGACACCTGGTGTGGTTCCTCAGCTATATCTTGCTCTGGTTAGGCCCCATTTGGATTATACAGTTGAGTTTTGGTCGCCATACTATAGAATGGATATAAATTCACTTGAACGTGTCCAGCATAGAATGACTAAGTTAATTCCCCAAATTAGAAATCTTTCATATGAAGAAAGATTAACAAAGCTTAACTTGCATCACTGGAAAGGCGAAGAGTTAGGTGTGACATGATAGAGGTTTAGAAGTGGGTGAATGGACAAAACAAAGGGGATATTAATAGGGTATTAAAAGTATCAACACAAGACAGAACACGAAACAATGGTTATAAATTGGATAAGTTTAGATTTAGGAAAGACTTGGGTAAATACTG
Source organism: Procambarus clarkii (assembly GCF_040958095.1). Lineage (NCBI taxonomy): Eukaryota > Metazoa > Arthropoda > Malacostraca > Decapoda > Cambaridae > Procambarus > Procambarus clarkii. The sequence continues at coordinate 23,945,132 of NC_091221.1, read as the reverse complement.
GTTCAGTAACAGGGTTGTTGATTTGTGAAACCAATTGCCGCGTAACATTGTGGAGGTGGGGTCCCTCGATTGTTTCAAGCGTGGGTTGGACATGTATATGAGTGGGATTGGGTGGTTATAAATAGGAGCTGCCTCGTATGGGCCAACAGGCCTTCTGCAGTTGCCTTTGTTCTTATGTTCACACGATCTCTGTGACATTCTGCCACTCGTCCTGAAACTGCACAGTCTGGAAGACGGGACAGAGCAGCGGCCGTGGCTTGCAGATAGAGGCACAAGCACCGCAAGGTAGATCATAACCTCAGACTTGGAGTATGAGGCTAATATTTGCCTGGATCTTTCACGTTTTCTTTACCTTTGTACTGTGAAACAAAGTTTAGTATGAACCTAATCATACATTGAATTTTCCACAGCCTTTTCGGCAAGCTTGTAATGACGGTACTCGGGCTCAACTCGGGCTCAATTATCGCAAGATATGCGATAATTGGTTCCACAAATCAACAACCATGTTACCGAACCACTATTTTCCCAGGTATTTCCTAAATCTAAACGTAGGAAAATAAGAATAAACGTAACTGCAGATGTCCTACTGGCCCCACACAAGAAAGCTGCTATTTATAACCACCTAATCTCATTCATATATGTCTAAGAACATAAGAATAAAGGTAAGTGTTGAGATTGCGAAGTCGGATTGCGAAAGGGATCTGGGAGTTATGATTAGTAAGAATTTAAAACAAAAAGATCAATGCCTGAATGTTCGTAATAAGGCAAATAGGACACTAGGATTTATTAATCGAAGCGTAATTAACAAGACACCTGGTGTGGTTCCTCAGCTATATCTTGCTCTGGTTAGGCCCCATTTAGATTATACAGTTGAGTTTTGGTCGCCATACTATAGAATGGATATAAATTCACTTGAACGTGTCCAGCATAGAATGACTAAGTTAATTCCCCAAATTAGAAATCTTTCATATGAAGAAAGATTAACAAAGCTTAACTTGCATCACTGGAAAGGCGAAGAGTTAGGTGTGACATGATAGAGGTTTACAAGTGGGTGAATGGACAAAACAAAGGGGATATTAATAGGGTATTAAAAGTATCAACACAAGACAGAACACGAAACAATGGTTATAAATTGGATAAGTTTAGATTTAGGAAAGACTTGGGTAAATACTGGTTCAGTAACAGGGTTGTTGATTTGTGAAACCAATTGCCGCGTAACATTGTGGAGGTGGGGTCCCTCGATTGTTTCAAGCGTGGGTTGAACATGTATATGAGTGGGATTGGGTGGTTATAAATAGGAGCTGCCTCGTATGGGCCAACAGGCCTTCTGCAGTTGCCTTTGTTCTTATGTTCCTATCATTAGTGGCTTAGTACAAATCAATAGATTAGGCTATATTGAGCAACATTTAGTTGGGCTCCTGCCTAACTACAGTTAAGGTTTGGCAATAAATTTATATACCATAATAATGAGGAGTAATGGAATAGTGCTATGTATTTTGTTTGGTTTTATATAAAAGACTTATTTTGAGTGATGTTTATATAATTAGTATGGGTAATCTCTTCAACTCTGGTATTTGATGAGTATTTATTAATATGTTATTGACCCTAACACGAAAATAATCCACACAATTAATGGATAAATTTATGTGAGTGCTTAGTCTTATGGTTGGATATTAATGTGCGCGTCAACTCCGCGGATTTAAAACCACTATTTTCCATGGATTTAAACACAAAATGACGCACTTAATTAATTTAGAGGTGCATAGTTACACTATGCATTATATTTATTGATAATTTTTATTTATTTCCTTACCTGTATTGAGGTTTGAAACCATTTTTGCTTTTTATTCCCCTTTCCTCGCCGTTTGAAACTCATAATCACAACTGTTAAATAATTTGTTAAAAAAAAGCAGTCATCGCACGTGGTAACTGACGCAATTGCGCGGTTATGGATTTCTAGAAAACTTCTGACATTCACCTACTTGAAATTAATGGTTAGTAAAATTAGGGGTTAATAATTTGGGTGTCAGGATTCCCAACATATAACACGGCAATCGAAACTAAACTGCATGATGTAAATGGGGCCTAACCAGAGCAGGATATAACTGAAGAATAACACAAGGTGTTTTATTACTAATGCTTTGATAAATAAATCCCAGTGTCCTATTTGCCTTATTTCGTCAACAGATCACTGTAAGCAGCGATTTTCCATTTTTCTTATATTCTTAGTCAAAACATTGATCTAAAATAGGTTAAGCAAGAAGAAGTTCTGTATAAGTATTTATTTTTATGATATCTATGCAATGAACACGTGATATTGATACATTGAATCTGTGATATATTCAAGGTGTCATAAAAGTAAGTTAAAGGCGATGCTGCTTCTATGGTGGTGACAGTGTCGACGTTCATCACCATCAGGGGCTTAGTCACCTCCACCACCTTCACCTCAATCATTACCAGCTGCAGGGCTGGTGCCGTCACCGTCTGGACTGTGACGGAGGTCACGGGAACATCACTGACTTGGAACACGGTGTTGAGGAGGATCTGGTTGATGGGAAACACCACGATCTCTGTGACATTCTGCCACTCGTCCTGATACTGCACAGTCTGGAAGACGGGACAGAGCAGCGGCCGTGGCTTGCAGTAAAGGGTAGCGGATTATGATCTACCTTGCACAAGCACCGCAAGGTAGATCATAACCTCAGACTTGGAGTATGAGGCTAATATTTGCCTGGATCTTTCACGTTTTCTTTACCTTTGTACTGTGAAACAAAGTTTAGTATGAACCTAATCATACATTGAATTTTCCACAGCCTTTTCGGCAAGCTTGTAATGACGGTACTCGGGCTTGAGTTCCCACATATTCTTGTGAGGATTCTTAACATTATAGTTACATAGGTCTTTCAGGATCTCCTTTAGATATGTGATTGGTTGTCGGGTAATCTTGTGGAGATCCTTAATATTGTAATACTGATGCTTTTCAAATGCAGCAAACAACAACTCCATGACCTTATCTTTATCATCACGAATCGTCTTGCCTTCTGCCTTCTTCTTCTGCTCTAAATAAACATTATGTTTATGGTGTGAAATAGGCTTATAGCCGTTGAGGGGTCTGTCAATAAGCTTTACCGTATGAAGAGACTGGGCAGCTTTCTTCACAGCTTCCCTTTTCTGATTGATATAGTAGTCGTCCACTACAGGCTGACATTCTAGTTTGCGGATGACTTGTCCCTCAAAGGACAATTGCTGTGTCTCGGAAACTGCAGCATCCGAGCTGCTGCTGCCGAGATCTGGTTCAGAAAGAACTCCGAGTGTCATTTCTTTTAAACTATGAGAAATTACCTTGTGCTCCCGAGGAATTTTCCCGTCCTTCAAGGTGTGTTCACTAGATTTAAAGGTTATTGTCGGAGGTTTACCAGGCACCTTGGTAATCTTAAGCTTTCCAACGTCATGGCCAGCACAGTCTGCCCATTTGTCCCCCAAATATTTAGGTACCTTGACCAGCTACAGCCCACGGCTGCAATTCGTAATATCCAAGTCCATCTTAGACTGTTGGCTCATGATGGAAAACACGAGAATATATAGGTACTTGACCTCTTTATAAAACGTCTTTCCGACACTTGCTAGTGTTTCAGAAAATATCTCCAATAGGGCTGGTGAAGTTTGTCGATGTGGTGGTTGTTGTTGAATACACCTGGTGATTGGTGGTTGGGAGTGGTGTTGGTAAGGGAACACAGGTGATGGAGAGAGTGACTGCAGTGGTGGTACTGCTTGTGACCAACCTTGTAGTCTGTGAGCTAAATGAGTAATGAGCTAACCCGTTGTGGCCACCGGGGGGTTATGTAGCAGCTATCTCAGGTGACTGATGTTGCTGGATGATGGAACTTGTTTATTTGGTCATTTCTCGATGCCGATAAATATTCAAATTGCTAAGAACATTAGAATAAAGTTAAACTGACAATACGAGGCATGTATGTTTATACATGTGCATGAGTAGACTGTTTATGAATATGAATCAAAATATTTTTAACAAGTTAAAATATACGTTTTCTGATATAAATTCACTAGAACACGCCCAGCGTAGGATAACAAAGTTAATCCTGCAAATTAGAAACTTTGCAGGATGTCATATGAAGAAAGATTAACTAAGTAGTACAAATTTGCATTCTCTAGAACGGCCAAGAATTCGGAGAGACTTAGTAGAGGTGTGCAAGTGGATGGATGGACACATCAAACGGGATATTAATAGGGTATTAGGAACATAAGAATGAAGGTAACTGCAGAAGGCCTATTGGCCCATTCGAGAATAACAAAGTTAATCCTGCATATGAGAAACTTGTCATATGAAGAAAGATTGACTAAGTAGTACTAATTTGCATTCTCTAGAAAGGCCAAGAATTCGGAGTGACTTAGAAGAGGTGTGCAAGTGGATGGATGGACACATCAAACGGGATATTAATAGGGAATTAGGAACAAGAATGAAGGTAACTGCAGAAAGCCTATTGGCCCATACGAGGCAGCTCCTATTTATATCTTCCCAATCCCATTAATATATAAGTCCAACGCATACTTGAAACAATCAAGGGATTCTACTTCTATCAAGATATGCGATAATTGGTTCCACAAATCAACAACCATGTTACCGAACCACTATTTTCCCAGGTATTTCCTAAATCTAAACGTAGGAAAATAAGAATACCCGTAACTGCAGATGTCCTACTGGCCCCACACAAGAAAGCTGCTATTTATAACCACCTAATCTCATTCATATATGTCTAAGAACATAAGAATAAAGGTAAGTGTTGAGATTGCGAAGTCGGATTGCGAAAGGGATCTGGGAGTTATGATTAGTAAGAATTTAAAACAAAAAGATCAATGCCTGAATGTTCGTAATAAGGCAAATAGGACAGTAGGATTTATTAATCGAAGCGTAATTAACAAGACACCTGGTGTGGTTCCTCAGCTATATCTTGCTCTGGTTAGGCCCCATTTGGATTATACAGTTGAGTTTTGGTCGCCATACTATAGAATGGATATAAATTCACTTGAACGTGTCCAGCATAGAATGACTAAGTTAATTCCCCAAATTAGAAATCTTTCATATGAAGAAAGATTAACAAAGCTTAACTTGCATCACTGGAAAGGCGAAGAGTTAGGTGTGACATGATAGAGGTTTAGAAGTGGGTGAATGGACAAAACAAAGGGGATATTAATAGGGTATTAAAAGTATCAACACAAGACAGAACACGAAACAATGGTTATAAATTGGATAAGTTTAGATTTAGGAAAGACTTGGGTAAATACTGGTTCAGTAACAGGGTTGTTGATTTGTGAAACCAATTGCCGCGTAACATTGTGGAGGTGGGGTCCCTCGATTGTTTCAAGCGTGGGTTGGACATGTATATGAGTGGGATTGGGTGGTTATAAATAGGAGCTGCCTCGTATGGGCCAACAGGCCTTCTGCAGTTGCCTTGTTGCCTATCATTAGTGGCTTAGCACAAATCAATAGATTAGGCTATATTGAGCAACATTTAGTTGGGCTCCTGCCTAACTACAGTTAAGGTTTGGCAATAAATTTATATACCATAATAATGAGGAGTAATGGAATAGTGCTATGTATTTTGTTTGGTTTTATATAAAAGACTCTTATTTTGAGTGATGTTTATATAATTAGTATGGGGTAATCTCTTCAACTCTGGTATTTGATGAGTATTTATTAATATGTTATTGACCCTAACACGAAAATAATCCACACAATTAATGGATAAATTTATGTGAGTGCTTAGTCTTATGGTTGGATATTAATGTGCGCGTCAACTCCGCGGATTTAAAACCACTATTTTCCATGGATTTAAACACAAAATGACGCACTTAATTAATTTAGAGGTGCATAGCTACACTATGCATTATATTTATTGATAATTTTTATTTATTTCCTTACCTGTATTGAGGTTTGAAACCATTTTTGCTTTTTATTCCCCTTCCCTCGCCGTTTGAAACTCATAATCACAACTGTTAAATAATTTGTTAAAAAAAAGCAGTCATCGCACGTGGTAACTGACGCAATTGCGCGGTTATGGATTTCTAGAAAACTGCTGACATTCACCTACTTGAAATTAATGGTTAGTAAAATTAGTTTCTGGTCACAACCAATTTATGTTGTGGTGACACGGGTTAATAATTTGGGTGTCAGGATTCCCAACATATAACACGGCAATCGAAACTAAACTGCATGATGTAAATGGGGCCTAACCAGAGCAGGATATAACTGAAGAATAACACAAGGTGTTTTATTACTAATGCTTTGATAAATAAATCCCAGTGTCCTATTTGCCTTATTTCGTCAACAGATCACTGTAAGCAGCGATTTTCCATTTTTCTTATATTCTTAGTCAAAACATTGATCTAAAATAGGTTAAGCAAGAAGAAGTTCTGTATAAGTATTTATTTTTATGATATCTATACAATGAACACGTGATATTGATACATTGAATCTGTGATATATTCAAGGTGTCATAAAAGTAAGTTAAAGGCGATGCTGCTTCTATGGTGGTGACAGTGTCGACGTTCACCACCATCAGGGGCTTAGTCACCTCCACCACCTTCACCTCAATCATTACCAGCTGCAGGGCTGGTGCCGTCACCGTCTGGACTGTGACGGAGGTCACGGGAACATCACTGACTTGGAACACGGTGTTGAGGAGGATCTGGTTGATGGGAAACACCACGATCTCTGTGACATTGTGCCACTCGTCCTGATACTGCACAGTCTGGAAGACGGGACAGAGCAGCGGCCGTGGCTTGCAGTAAAGGGTAGCGGATTATGATCTACCTTGCACAAGCACCGCAAGGTAGATCATAACCTCAGACTTGGAGTATGAGGCTAATATTTGCCTGGATCTTTCACGTTTTCTTTACCTTTGTACTGTGAAACAAAGTTTAGTATGAACCTAATCATACATTGAATTTTCCACAGCCTTTTCGGCAAGCTTGTAATGACGGTACTCGGGCTTGAGTTCCCACATATTCTTGTGAGGATTCTTAACATTATAGTTACATAGGTCTTTCAGGATCTCCTCTAGATATGTGATTGGTTGTCGGGTAATCTTGTGGAGATCCTTAATATTGTAATACTGATGCTTTTCAAATGCAGCAAACAACAACTCCATGACCTTATCTTTATCATCACGAATCGTCTTGCCTTCTGCCTTCTTCTTCTGCTCTAAATAAACATTATGTTTATGGTGTGAAATAGGCTTATAGCCGTTGAGGGGTCTGTCAATAAGCTTTACCGTATGAAGAGACTGGGCAGCTTTCTTCACAGCTTCCCTTTTCTGATTGATATAGTAGTCGTCCACTACAGGCTGACATTCTAGTTTGTGGATGACTTGTCCCTCAAAGGACAATTGCTGTGTCTCGGAAACTGCAGCATCCGAGCTGCTGCTGCCGAGATCTGGTTCAGAAAGAACTCCGAGTGTCATTTCTTTTAAACTATGAGAAATTACCTTGTGCTCCCGAGGAATTTTCCCGTCCTTCAAGGTGTGTTCACTAGATTTAAAGGTTATTGTCGGAGGTTTACCAGGCACCTTGGTAATCATAAGCTTTCCAACGTCATGGCCAGCACAGTCTGCCCATTTGTCCCCCAAATATTTAGGTACCTTGACCAGCCACAGCCCACGGCTGCAATTCGTAATATCCAAGTCCATCTTAGACTGTTGGCTCATGATGGAAAACACGAGAATATATAGTTACTTGACCTCTTTATAAAACGTCTTTCCGACACGTGCTAGTGTTTCAGAAAATATCTCTATTAGGGCTGGTGAAGTTTGTCGATGTGGTGGTTGTTGTTGAATACACCTGGTGATTGGTGGTTGGGAGTGGTGTTGGTAAGGGAACACAGGTGATGGAGAGTGACTGCAGTGGTGGTACTGCTTGTGACCAACCTTGTAGTCTGTGAGCTAAATGAGTAATGAGCTAACCCGTTGTGGCCACCGGGGGGTTATGTAGCAGCTATCTCAGGTGACTGATGTTGCTGGATGATGGAACTTGTTTATTTGGTCATTTCTCGATGCCGATAAATATTCAAATTGCTAAGAACATTAGAATAAAGTTAAACTGACAATACGAGGCATGTATGTTTATACATGTGCATGAGTAGACTGTTTATGAATATGAATCAAAATATTTTTAACAAGTTAAAATATACGTTTTCTGATATAAATTCACTAGAACACGCCCAGCGTAGGATAACAAAGTTAATCCTGCAAATTAGAAACTTGTCATATGAAGAAAGATTAACTAAGTAGTACAAATTTGCATTCTCTAGAACGGCCAAGAATTCGGAGTGACTTAGTAGAGGTGTGCAAGTGGATGGATGGACACATCAAACGGGATATTAATAGGGTATTAGGAACATAAGAATGAAGGTAACTGCAGAAGGCCTATTGGCCCATACGAGAATAACAAAGTTAATCCTGCATATTAGAAACTTGTCATATGAAGAAAGATTGACTAAGTAGTACTAATTTGCATTCTCTAGAAAGGCCAAGAATTCGGAGTGACTTAGTAGAGGTGTGCAAGTGGATGGATGGACACATCAAACGGGATATTAATAGGGAATTAGGAACAAGAATGAAGGTAACTGCAGAAAGCCTATTGGCCCATACGAGGCAGCACCTATTTATATCTTCCCAATCCCATTAATATATAAGTCCAACGCATACTTGAAACAATCAAGGGATCCTACTTCTATCAAGATATGCGATAATTGGTTCCACAAATCAACAACCATGTTACCGAACCACTATTTTCCCAGGTATTTCCTAAATCTAAACGTAGGAAAATAAGAATAAACGTAACTGCAGATGTCCTACTGGCCCCACACAAGAAAGCTGCTATTTATAACCACCTAATCTCATTCATATATGTCTAAGAACATAAGAATAAAGGTAAGTGTTGAGATTGCGAAGTCGGATTGCGAATGGGATCTGGGAGTTATGATTAGTAAGAATTTAAAACAAAAAGATCAATGCCTGAATGTTCGTAATAAGGCAAATAGGACAGTAGGATTTATTAATCGAAGCGTAATTAACAAGACACCTGGTGTGGTTCCTCAGCTATATCTTGCTCTGGTTAGGCCCCATTTAGATTATACAGTTGAGTTTTGGTCGCCATACTATAGAATGGATATAAATTCACTTGAACGTGTCCAGCATAGAATGACTAAGTTAATTCCCCAAATTAGAAATCTTTCATATGAAGAAGGATTAACAAAGCTTAACTTGCATCACTGGAAAGGCGAAGAGTTAGGTGTGACATGATAGAGGTTTACAAGTGGGTGAATGGACAAAACAAAGGGGATATTAATAGGGTATTAAAAGTATCAACACAAGACAGAACACGAAACAATGGTTATAAATTGGATAAGTTTAGATTCAGGAAAGACTTGGGTAAATACTGGTTCAGTAACAGGGTTGTTGATTTGTGAAACCAATTGCCGCGTAACATTGTGGAGGTGGGGTCCCTCGATTGTTTCAAGCGTGGGTTGGACATGTATATGAGTGGGATTGGGTGGTTATAAATAGGAGCTGCCTCGTATGGGCCAACAGGCCTTCTGCAGTTGCCTTTGTTCTTATGTTCCTATCATTAGTGGCTTAGTACAAATCAATAGATTAGGCTATATTGAGCAACATTTAGTTGGGCTCCTGCCTAACTACAGTTAAGGTTTGGCAATAAATTTATATACCATAATAATGAGGAGTAATGGAATAGTGCTATGTATTTTGTTTGGTTTTATATAAAAGACTTATTTTGAGTGATGTTTATATAATTAGTATGGGGTAATCTCTTCAACTCTGGTATTTGATGAGTATTTATTAATATGTTATTGACCCTAACACGAAAATAATCCACACAATTAATGGATAAATTTATGTGAGTGCTTAGTCTTATGGTTGGATATTAATGTGCGCGTCAACTCCGCGGATTTAAAACCACTATTTTCCATGGATTTAAACACAAAATGACGCACTTAATTAATTTAGAGGTGCATAGCTACACTATGCATTATATTTATTGATAATTTTTATTTATTTCCTTACCTGTATTGAGGTTTGAAACCATTTTTGCTTTTTATTCCCCTTCCCTCGCCGTTTGAAACTCATAATCACAACTGTTAAATAATTTGTTAAAAAAAGCAGTCATCGCACGTGGTAACTGACGCAATTGCGCGGTCATGGATTTCTAGAAAACTTCTGACATTCACCTACTTGAAATTAATGGTTAGTAAAATTAGTTTCTGGTCACAACCAATTTATGTTGTGGTGACAGGGGTTAATAATTTGGGTGTCAGGATTCCCAACATAACACGGCAATCGAAACTAAACTGCATGATGTAAATGGGGCCTAACCAGAGCAGGATATAACTGAAGAATAACACAAGGTGTTTTATTACTAATGCTTTGATAAATAAATCCCAGTGTCCTATTTGCCTTATTTCGTCAACAGATCACTGTAAGCAGCGATTTTCCATTTTTCTTATATTCTTAGTCAAAACATTGATCTAAAATAGGTTAAGCAAGAAGAAGTTCTGTATAAGTATTTATTTTTATGATATCTATGCAATGAACACGTGATATTGATACATTGAATCTGTGATATATTCAAGGTGTCATAAAAGTAAGTTAAAGGCGATGCTGCTTCTATGGTGGTGACAGTGTCGACGTTCATCACCATCAGGGGCTTAGTCACCTCGACCACCTTCACCTCAATCATTACCAGCTGCAGGGCTGGTGCCGTCACCGTCTGGACTGTGACGGAGGTCACGGGAACATCACTGACTTGGAACACGGTGTTGAGGAGGATCTGGTTGATGGGAAACACCACGATCTCTGTGACATTCTGCCACTCGTCCTGATACTGCACAGTCTGGAAGGCGGGACAGAGCAGCGGCCGTGGCTTGCAGTAAAGGGTAGCGGATTATGATCTACCTTGCACAAGCACCGCAAGGTAGATCATAACCTCAGACTTGGAGTATGAGGCTAATATTTGCCTGGATCTTTCACGTTTTCTTTACCTTTGTACTGTGAAACAAAGTTTAGTATGAACCTAATCATACATTGAATTTTCCACAGCCTTTTCGGCAAGCTTGTAATGACGGTACTCGGGCTTGAGTTCCCACATATTCTTGTGAGGATTCTTAACATTATAGTTACATAGGTCTTTCAGGATCTCCTTTAGATATGTGATTGGTTGTCGGGTAATCTTGTGGAGATCCTTAATATTGTAATACTGATGCTTTTCAAATGCAGCAAACAACAACTCCATGACCTTATCTTTATCATCACGAATCGTCTTGCCTTCTGCCTTCTTCTTCTGCTCTAAATAAACATTATGTTATGGTGTGAAATAGGCTTATAGCCGTTGAGGGGTCTGTCAATAAGCTTTACCGTATGAAGAGACTGGGCAGCTTTCTTCACAGCTTCCCTTTTCTGATTGATATAGTAGTCGTCCACTACAGGCTGACATTCTAGTTTGTGGATGACTTGTCCCTCAAAGGACAATTGCTGTGTCTCGGAAACTGCAGCATCCGAGCTGCTGCTGCCGAGATCTGGTTCAGAAAGAACTCCGAGTGTCATTTCTTTTAAACTATGAGAAATTACCTTGTGCTCCCGAGGAATTTTCCCGTCCTTCAAGGTGTGTTCACTAGATTTAAAGGTTATTGTCGGAGGTTTACCAGGCACCTTGGTAATCTTAAGCTTTCCAACGTCATGGCCAGCACAGTCTGCCCATTTGTCCCCCAAATATTTAGGTACCTTGACCAGCCACAGCCCACGGCTGCAATTCGTAATATCCAAGTCCATCTTAGACTGTTGGCTCATGATGGAAAATACGAGAATATATAGTTACTTGACCTCTTTATAAAACGTCTTTCCGACACGTGCTAGTGTTTCAGAAAATATCTCTAATAGGGCTGGTGAAGTTTGTCGATGTGGTAGTTGTTGTTGAATACACCTGGTGATTGGTGGTTGGGAGTGGTGTTGGTAAGGGAACACAGGTGATGGAGAGAGTGACTGCAGTGGTGGTACTGCTTGTGACCAACCTTGTAGTCTGTGAGCTAAATGATTAATGAGCTAACCCGTTGTGGCCACCGGGGGGTTATGTAGCAGCTATCTCAGGTGACTGATGTTGCTGGATGATGGAACTTGTTTATTTGATCATTTCTCGATGCCGATAAATATTCAAATTGCTAAGAACATTAGAATAAAGTTAAACTGACAATA
>NC_091221.1:23870164-23932351 GCF_040958095.1 Procambarus clarkii | reverse complement strand
ATCACTGGAAAGGCGAAGAGTTAGGTGTGACATGATAGAGGTTTACAAGTGGGTGAATGGACAAAACAAAGGGGATATTAATAGGGTATTAAAAGTATCAACACAAGACAGAACACGAAACAATGGTTATAAATTGGATAAGTTTAGATTTAGGAAAGACTTGGGTAAATACTGGTTCAGTAACAGGGTTGTTGATTTGTGAAACCAATTGCCGCGTAACATTGTGGAGGTGGGGTCCCTCGATTGTTTCAAGCGTGGGTTGGACATGTATATGAGTGGGATTGGGTGGTTATAAATAGGAGCTGCCTCGTATGGGCCAACAGGCCTTCTGCAGTTGCCTTTGTTCTTATGTTCTTATGTTCCTATCCTTAGTGGCTTAGCACAAATCAATAGATTAGGCTAGATTGAGCAACATTTAGTTGGGCTCCTGCCTAACTACAGTTAAGGTTTGGCAATAAATTTATATACCATAATAATGAGGAGTAATGGAATAGTGCTATGTATTTTGTTTGGTTTTATATAAAAGACTCTTATTTTGAGTGATGTATATATAATTAGTATGGGGTAATCTCTTCAACTCTGGTATTTGATGAGTATTTATTAATATGTTATTGACCCTAACACGAAAATAATCCACACAATTAATGGATAAATTTACGTGAGTGCTTAGTCTTATGGTTGGATATTAATGTGCGCGTCAACTCCGCGGATTTAAAACCACTATTTTCCATGGATTTAAACACAAAATGACGCACTTAATTAATTTAGAGGTGCATAGCTACACTATGCATTATATTTATTGATAATTTTTATTTATTTCCTTACCTGTATTGAGGTTTGAAACCATTTTTGCTTTTTATTCCCCTTCCCTCGCCGTTTGAAACTCATAATCACAACTGTTAAATAATTTGTTAAAAAAAAGCAGTCATCGCACGTGGTAACTGACGCAATTGCGCGGTTATGGATTTCTAGAAAACTTCTGACATTCACCTACTTGAAATTAATGGTTAGTAAAATTAGTTTCTGGTCACAACCAATTTATGTTGTGGTGACAGGGGTTAATAATTTGGGTGTCAGGATTCCCAACATATAACACGGCAATCGAAACTAAACTGCATGATGTAAATGGGGCCTAACCAGAGCAGGATATAACTGAAGAATAACACAAGGTGTTTTATTACTAATGCTTTGATAAATAAATCCCAGTGTCCTATTTGCCTTATTTCGTCAACAGATCACTGTAAGCAGCGATTTTCCATTTTTCTTATATTCTTAGTCAAAACATTGATCTAAAATAGGTTAAGCAAGAAGAAGTTCTGTATAAGTATTTATTTTTATGATATCTATACAATGAACACGTGATATTGATACATTGAATCTGTGATATATTCAAGGTGTCATAAAAGTAAGTTAAAGGCGATGCTGCTTCTATGGTGGTGACAGTGTCGACGTTCATCACCATCAGGGGCTTAGTCACCTCCACCACCTTCACCTCAATCATTACCAGCTGCAGGGCTGGTGCCGTCACCGTCTGGACTGTGACGGAGGTCACGGGAACATCACTGACTTGGAACACGGTGTTGAGGAGGATCTGGTTGATGGGAAACACCACGATCTCTGTGACATTCTGCCACTCGTCCTGATACTGCACAGTCTGGAAGACGGGACAGAGCAGCGGCCGTGGCTTGCAGTAAAGGGTAGCGGATAGAGGCACAAGCACCGCAAGGTAGATCATAACCTCAGACTTGGAGTATGAGGCTAATATTTGCCTGGATCTTTCACGTTTTCTTTACCTTTGTACTGTGAAACAAAGTTTAGTATGAACCTAATCATACATTGAATTTTCCACAGCCTTTTCGGCAAGCTTGTAATGACGGTACTCGGGCTTGAGTTCCCACATATTCTTGTGAGGATTCTTAACATTATAGTTACATAGGTCTTTCAGGATCTCCTTTAGATATGTGATTGGTTGTCGGGTAATCTTGTGGAGATCCTTAATATTGTAATACTGATGCTTTTCAAATGCAGCAAACAACAACTCCATGACCTTATCTTTATCATCACGAATCGTCTTGCCTTCTGCCTTCTTCTTCTGCTCTAAATAAACATTATGTTTATGGTGTGAAATAGGCTTATAGCCGTTGAGGGGTCTGTCAATAAGCTTTACCGTATGAAGAGACTGGGCAGCTTTCTTCACAGCTTCCCTTTTCTGATTGATATAGTAGTCGTCCACTACAGGCTGACATTCTAGTTTGTGGATGACTTGTCCCTCAAAGGACAATTGCTGTGTCTCGGAAACTGCAGCATCCGAGCTGCTGCTGCCGAGATCTGGTTCAGAAAGAACTCCGAGTGTCATTTCTTTTAAACTATGAGAAATTACCTTGTGCTCCCGAGGAATTTTCCCGTCCTTCAAGGTGTGTTCACTAGATTTAAAGGTTATTGTCGGAGGTTTACCAGGCACCTTGGTAATCTTAAGCTTTCCAACGTCATGGCCAGCACAGTCTGCCCATTTGTCCCCCAAATATTTAGGTACCTTGACCAGCCACAGCCCACGGCTGCAATTCGTAATATCCAAGTCCATCTTAGACTGTTGGCTCATGATGGAAAACACGAGAATATATAGTTACTTGACCTCTTTATAAAACGTCTTTCCGACACGTGCTAGTGTTTCAGAAAATATCTCTAATAGGGCTGGTGAAGTTTGTCGATGTGGTGGTTGTTGTTGAATACACCTGGTGATTGGTGGTTGGGAGTGGTGTTGGTAAGGGAACACAGGTGATGGAGAGAGTGACTGCAGTGGTGGTACTGCTTGTGACCAACCTTGTAGTCTGTGAGCTAAATGAGTAATGAGCTAACCCGTTGTGGCCACCGGGGGGTTATGTAGCAGCTATCTCAGGTGACTGATGTTGCTGGATGATGGAACTTGTTTATTTGGTCATTTCTCGATGCCGATAAATATTCAAATTGCTAAGAACATTAGAATAAAGTTAAACTGACAATACGAGGCATGTATGTTTATACATGTGCATGAGTAGACTGTTTATGAATATGAATCAAAATATTTTTAACAAGTTAAAATATACGTTTTCTGATATAAATTCACTAGAACACGCCCAGCGTAGGATAACAAAGTTAATCCTGCAAATTAGAAACTTGTCATATGAAGAAAGATTAACTAAGTAGTACAAATTTGCATTCTCTAGAACGGCCAAGAATTCGGAGTGACTTAGTAGAGGTGTGCAAGTGGATGGATGGACACATCAAACGGGATATTAATAGGGTATTAGGAACATAAGAATGAAGGTAACTGCAGAAGGCCTATTGGCCCATACGAGAATAACAAAGTTAATCCTGCATATTAGAAACTTGTCATATGAAGAAAGATTGACTAAGTAGTACTAATTTGCATTCTCTAGAAAGGCCAAGAATTCGGAGTGACTTAGTAGAGGTGTGCAAGTGGATGGATGGACACATCAAACGGGATATTAATAGGGAATTAGGAACAAGAATGAAGGTAACTGCAGAAAGCCTATTGGCCCATACGAGGCAGCACCTATTTATATCTTCCCAATCCCATTAATATATAAGTCCAACGCATACTTGAAACAATCAAGGGATCCTACTTCTATCAAGATATGCGATAATTGGTTCCACAAATCAACAACCATGTTACCGAACCACTATTTTCCCAGGTATTTCCTAAATCTAAACGTAGGAAAATAAGAATAAACGTAACTGCAGATGTCCTACTGGCCCCACACAAGAAAGCTGCTATTTATAACCACCTAATCTCATTCATATATGTCTAAGAACATAAGAATAAAGGTAAGTGTTGAGATTGCGAAGTCGGATTGCGAAAGGGATCTGGGAGTTATGATTAGTAAGAATTTAAAACAAAAAGATCAATGCCTGAATGTTCGTAATAAGGCAAATAGGACACTAGGGTTTATTAATCGAAGCGTAATTAACAAGACACCTGGTGTGGTTCCTCAGCTATATCTTGCTCTGGTTAGGCCCCATTTAGATTATACAGTTGAGTTTTGGTCGCCATACTATAGAATGGATATAAATTCACTTGAACGTGTCCAGCATAGAATGACTAAGTTAATTCCCCAAATTAGAAATCTTTCATATGAAGAAAGATTAACAAAGCTTAACTTGCATCACTGGAAAGGCGAAGAGTTAGGTGTGACATGATAGAGGTTTACAAGTGGGTGAATGGACAAAACAAAGGGGATATTAATAGGGTATTAAAAGTATCAACACAAGACAGAACACGAAACAATGGTTATAAATTGGATAAGTTTAGATTTAGGAAAGACTTGGGTAAATACTGGTTCAGTAACAGGGTTGTTGATTTGTGAAACCAATTGCCGCGTAACATTGTGGAGGTGGGGTCCCTCGATTGTTTCAAGCGTGGGTTGGACATGTATATGAGTGGGATTGGGTGGTTATAAATAGGAGCTGCCTCGTATGGGCCAACAGGCCTTCTGCAGTTGCCTTTGTTCTTATGTTCTTATGTTCCTATCCTTAGTGGCTTAGCACAAATCAATAGATTAGGCTAGATTGAGCAACATTTAGTTGGGCTCCTGCCTAACTACAGTTAAGGTTTGGCAATAAATTTATATACCATAATAATGAGGAGTAATGGAATAGTGCTATGTATTTTGTTTGGTTTTATATAAAAGACTCTTATTTTGAGTGATGTATATATAATTAGTATGGGGTAATCTCTTCAACTCTGGTATTTGATGAGTATTTATTAATATGTTATTGACCCTAACACGAAAATAATCCACACAATTAATGGATAAATTTACGTGAGTGCTTAGTCTTATGGTTGGATATTAATGTGCGCGTCAACTCCGCGGATTTAAAACCACTATTTTCCATGGATTTAAACACAAAATGACGCACTTAATTAATTTAGAGGTGCATAGCTACACTATGCATTATATTTATTGATAATTTTTATTTATTTCCTTACCTGTATTGAGGTTTGAAACCATTTTTGCTTTTTATTCCCCTTCCCTCGCCGTTTGAAACTCATAATCACAACTGTTAAATAATTTGTTAAAAAAAAGCAGTCATCGCACGTGGTAACTGACGCAATTGCGCGGTTATGGATTTCTAGAAAACTTCTGACATTCACCTACTTGAAATTAATGGTTAGTAAAATTAGTTTCTGGTCACAACCAATTTATGTTGTGGTGACAGGGGTTAATAATTTGGGTGTCAGGATTCCCAACATATAACACGGCAATCGAAACTAAACTGCATGATGTAAATGGGGCCTAACCAGAGCAGGATATAACTGAAGAATAACACAAGGTGTTTTATTACTAATGCTTTGATAAATAAATCCCAGTGTCCTATTTGCCTTATTTCGTCAACAGATCACTGTAAGCAGCGATTTTCCATTTTTCTTATATTCTTAGTCAAAACATTGATCTAAAATAGGTTAAGCAAGAAGAAGTTCTGTATAAGTATTTATTTTTATGATATCTATACAATGAACACGTGATATTGATACATTGAATCTGTGATATATTCAAGGTGTCATAAAAGTAAGTTAAAGGCGATGCTGCTTCTATGGTGGTGACAGTGTCGACGTTCATCACCATCAGGGGCTTAGTCACCTCCACCACCTTCACCTCAATCATTACCAGCTGCAGGGCTGGTGCCGTCACCGTCTGGACTGTGACGGAGGTCACGGGAACATCACTGACTTGGAACACGGTGTTGAGGAGGATCTGGTTGATGGGAAACACCACGATCTCTGTGACATTCTGCCACTCGTCCTGATACTGCACAGTCTGGAAGACGGGACAGAGCAGCGGCCGTGGCTTGCAGTAAAGGGTAGCGGATAGAGGCACAAGCACCGCAAGGTAGATCATAACCTCAGACTTGGAGTATGAGGCTAATATTTGCCTGGATCTTTCACGTTTTCTTTACCTTTGTACTGTGAAACAAAGTTTAGTATGAACCTAATCATACATTGAATTTTCCACAGCCTTTTCGGCAAGCTTGTAATGACGGTACTCGGGCTTGAGTTCCCACATATTCTTGTGAGGATTCTTAACATTATAGTTACATAGGTCTTTCAGGATCTCCTTTAGATATGTGATTGGTTGTCGGGTAATCTTGTGGAGATCCTTAATATTGTAATACTGATGCTTTTCAAATGCAGCAAACAACAACTCCATGACCTTATCTTTATCATCACGAATCGTCTTGCCTTCTGCCTTCTTCTTCTGCTCTAAATAAACATTATGTTTATGGTGTGAAATAGGCTTATAGCCGTTGAGGGGTCTGTCAATAAGCTTTACCGTATGAAGAGACTGGGCAGCTTTCTTCACAGCTTCCCTTTTCTGATTGATATAGTAGTCGTCCACTACAGGCTGACATTCTAGTTTGTGGATGACTTGTCCCTCAAAGGACAATTGCTGTGTCTCGGAAACTGCAGCATCCGAGCTGCTGCTGCCGAGATCTGGTTCAGAAAGAACTCCGAGTGTCATTTCTTTTAAACTATGAGAAATTACCTTGTGCTCCCGAGGAATTTTCCCGTCCTTCAAGGTGTGTTCACTAGATTTAAAGGTTATTGTCGGAGGTTTACCAGGCACCTTGGTAATCTTAAGCTTTCCAACGTCATGGCCAGCACAGTCTGCCCATTTGTCCCCCAAATATTTAGGTACCTTGACCAGCCACAGCCCACGGCTGCAATTCGTAATATCCAAGTCCATCTTAGACTGTTGGCTCATGATGGAAAACACGAGAATATATAGTTACTTGACCTCTTTATAAAACGTCTTTCCGACACGTGCTAGTGTTTCAGAAAATATCTCTAATAGGGCTGGTGAAGTTTGTCGATGTGGTGGTTGTTGTTGAATACACCTGGTGATTGGTGGTTGGGAGTGGTGTTGGTAAGGGAACACAGGTGATGGAGAGAGTGACTGCAGTGGTGGTACTGCTTGTGACCAACCTTGTAGTCTGTGAGCTAAATGAGTAATGAGCTAACCCGTTGTGGCCACCGGGGGGTTATGTAGCAGCTATCTCAGGTGACTGATGTTGCTGGATGATGGAACTTGTTTATTTGGTCATTTCTCGATGCCGATAAATATTCAAATTGCTAAGAACATTAGAATAAAGTTAAACTGACAATACGAGGCATGTATGTTTATACATGTGCATGAGTAGACTGTTTATGAATATGAATCAAAATATTTTTAACAAGTTAAAATATACGTTTTCTGATATAAATTCACTAGAACACGCCCAGCGTAGGATAACAAAGTTAATCCTGCAAATTAGAAACTTGTCATATGAAGAAAGATTAACTAAGTAGTACAAATTTGCATTCTCTAGAACGGCCAAGAATTCGGAGTGACTTAGTAGAGGTGTGCAAGTGGATGGATGGACACATCAAACGGGATATTAATAGGGTATTAGGAACATAAGAATGAAGGTAACTGCAGAAGGCCTATTGGCCCATACGAGAATAACAAAGTTAATCCTGCATATTAGAAACTTGTCATATGAAGAAAGATTGACTAAGTAGTACTAATTTGCATTCTCTAGAAAGGCCAAGAATTCGGAGTGACTTAGTAGAGGTGTGCAAGTGGATGGATGGACACATCAAACGGGATATTAATAGGGAATTAGGAACAAGAATGAAGGTAACTGCAGAAAGCCTATTGGCCCATACGAGGCAGCACCTATTTATATCTTCCCAATCCCATTAATATATAAGTCCAACGCATACTTGAAACAATCAAGGGATCCTACTTCTATCAAGATATGCGATAATTGGTTCCACAAATCAACAACCATGTTACCGAACCACTATTTTCCCAGGTATTTCCTAAATCTAAACGTAGGAAAATAAGAATAAACGTAACTGCAGATGTCCTACTGGCCCCACACAAGAAAGCTGCTATTTATAACCACCTAATCTCATTCATATATGTCTAAGAACATAAGAATAAAGGTAAGTGTTGAGATTGCGAAGTCGGATTGCGAAAGGGATCTGGGAGTTATGATTAGTAAGAATTTAAAACAAAAAGATCAATGCCTGAATGTTCGTAATAAGGCAAATAGGACACTAGGGTTTATTAATCGAAGCGTAATTAACAAGACACCTGGTGTGGTTCCTCAGCTATATCTTGCTCTGGTTAGGCCCCATTTAGATTATACAGTTGAGTTTTGGTCGCCATACTATAGAATGGATATAAATTCACTTGAACGTGTCCAGCATAGAATGACTAAGTTAATTCCCCAAATTAGAAATCTTTCATATGAAGAAAGATTAACAAAGCTTAACTTGCATCACTGGAAAGGCGAAGAGTTAGGTGTGACATGATAGAGGTTTACAAGTGGGTGAATGGACAAAACAAAGGGGATATTAATAGGGTATTAAAAGTATCAACACAAGACAGAACACGAAACAATGGTTATAAATTGGATAAGTTTAGATTTAGGAAAGACTTGGGTAAATACTGGTTCAGTAACAGGGTTGTTGATTTGTGAAACCAATTGCCGCGTAACATTGTGGAGGTGGGGTCCCTCGATTGTTTCAAGCGTGGGTTGGACATGTATATGAGTGGGATTGGGTGGTTATAAATAGGAGCTGCCTCGTATGGGCCAACAGGCCTTCTGCAGTTGCCTTTGTTCTTATGTTCCTATCCTTAGTGGCTTAGCACAAATCAATAGATTAGGCTAGATTGAGCAACATTTAGTTGGGCTCCTGCCTAACTACAGTTAAGGTTTGGCAATAAATTTATATACCATAATAATGAGGAGTAATGGAATAGTGCTATGTATTTTGTTTGGTTTTATATAAAAGACTCTTATTTTGAGTGATGTATATATAATTAGTATGGGGTAATCTCTTCAACTCTGGTATTTGATGAGTATTTATTAATATGTTATTGACCCTAACACGAAAATAATCCACACAATTAATGGATAAATTTACGTGAGTGCTTAGTCTTATGGTTGGATATTAATGTGCGCGTCAACTCCGCGGATTTAAAACCACTATTTTCCATGGATTTAAACACAAAATGACGCACTTAATTAATTTAGAGGTGCATAGCTACACTATGCATTATATTTATTGATAATTTTTATTTATTTCCTTACCTGTATTGAGGTTTGAAACCATTTTTGCTTTTTATTCCCCTTCCCTCGCCGTTTGAAACTCATAATCACAACTGTTAAATAATTTGTTAAAAAAAAGCAGTCATCGCACGTGGTAACTGACGCAATTGCGCGGTTATGGATTTCTAGAAAACTTCTGACATTCACCTACTTGAAATTAATGGTTAGTAAAATTAGTTTCTGGTCACAACCAATTTATGTTGTGGTGACAGGGGTTAATAATTTGGGTGTCAGGATTCCCAACATATAACACGGCAATCGAAACTAAACTGCATGATGTAAATGGGGCCTAACCAGAGCAGGATATAACTGAAGAATAACACAAGGTGTTTTATTACTAATGCTTTGATAAATAAATCCCAGTGTCCTATTTGCCTTATTTCGTCAACAGATCACTGTAAGCAGCGATTTTCCATTTTTCTTATATTCTTAGTCAAAACATTGATCTAAAATAGGTTAAGCAAGAAGAAGTTCTGTATAAGTATTTATTTTTATGATATCTATACAATGAACACGTGATATTGATACATTGAATCTGTGATATATTCAAGGTGTCATAAAAGTAAGTTAAAGGCGATGCTGCTTCTATGGTGGTGACAGTGTCGACGTTCATCACCATCAGGGGCTTAGTCACCTCCACCACCTTCACCTCAATCATTACCAGCTGCAGGGCTGGTGCCGTCACCGTCTGGACTGTGACGGAGGTCACGGGAACATCACTGACTTGGAACACGGTGTTGAGGAGGATCTGGTTGATGGGAAACACCACGATCTCTGTGACATTCTGCCACTCGTCCTGATACTGCACAGTCTGGAAGACGGGACAGAGCAGCGGCCGTGGCTTGCAGTAAAGGGTAGCGGATAGAGGCACAAGCACCGCAAGGTAGATCATAACCTCAGACTTGGAGTATGAGGCTAATATTTGCCTGGATCTTTCACGTTTTCTTTACCTTTGTACTGTGAAACAAAGTTTAGTATGAACCTAATCATACATTGAATTTTCCACAGCCTTTTCGGCAAGCTTGTAATGACGGTACTCGGGCTTGAGTTCCCACATATTCTTGTGAGGATTCTTAACATTATAGTTACATAGGTCTTTCAGGATCTCCTTTAGATATGTGATTGGTTGTCGGGTAATCTTGTGGAGATCCTTAATATTGTAATACTGATGCTTTTCAAATGCAGCAAACAACAACTCCATGACCTTATCTTTATCATCACGAATCGTCTTGCCTTCTGCCTTCTTCTTCTGCTCTAAATAAACATTATGTTTATGGTGTGAAATAGGCTTATAGCCGTTGAGGGGTCTGTCAATAAGCTTTACCGTATGAAGAGACTGGGCAGCTTTCTTCACAGCTTCCCTTTTCTGATTGATATAGTAGTCGTCCACTACAGGCTGACATTCTAGTTTGTGGATGACTTGTCCCTCAAAGGACAATTGCTGTGTCTCGGAAACTGCAGCATCCGAGCTGCTGCTGCCGAGATCTGGTTCAGAAAGAACTCCGAGTGTCATTTCTTTTAAACTATGAGAAATTACCTTGTGCTCCCGAGGAATTTTCCCGTCCTTCAAGGTGTGTTCACTAGATTTAAAGGTTATTGTCGGAGGTTTACCAGGCACCTTGGTAATCTTAAGCTTTCCAACGTCATGGCCAGCACAGTCTGCCCATTTGTCCCCCAAATATTTAGGTACCTTGACCAGCCACAGCCCACGGCTGCAATTCGTAATATCCAAGTCCATCTTAGACTGTTGGCTCATGATGGAAAACACGAGAATATATAGTTACTTGACCTCTTTATAAAACGTCTTTCCGACACGTGCTAGTGTTTCAGAAAATATCTCTAATAGGGCTGGTGAAGTTTGTCGATGTGGTGGTTGTTGTTGAATACACCTGGTGATTGGTGGTTGGGAGTGGTGTTGGTAAGGGAACACAGGTGATGGAGAGAGTGACTGCAGTGGTGGTACTGCTTGTGACCAACCTTGTAGTCTGTGAGCTAAATGAGTAATGAGCTAACCCGTTGTGGCCACCGGGGGGTTATGTAGCAGCTATCTCAGGTGACTGATGTTGCTGGATGATGGAACTTGTTTATTTGGTCATTTCTCGATGCCGATAAATATTCAAATTGCTAAGAACATTAGAATAAAGTTAAACTGACAATACGAGGCATGTATGTTTATACATGTGCATGAGTAGACTGTTTATGAATATGAATCAAAATATTTTTAACAAGTTAAAATATACGTTTTCTGATATAAATTCACTAGAACACGCCCAGCGTAGGATAACAAAGTTAATCCTGCAAATTAGAAACTTGTCATATGAAGAAAGATTAACTAAGTAGTACAAATTTGCATTCTCTAGAACGGCCAAGAATTCGGAGTGACTTAGTAGAGGTGTGCAAGTGGATGGATGGACACATCAAACGGGATATTAATAGGGTATTAGGAACATAAGAATGAAGGTAACTGCAGAAGGCCTATTGGCCCATACGAGAATAACAAAGTTAATCCTGCATATTAGAAACTTGTCATATGAAGAAAGATTGACTAAGTAGTACTAATTTGCATTCTCTAGAAAGGCCAAGAATTCGGAGTGA
Source organism: Procambarus clarkii (assembly GCF_040958095.1). Lineage (NCBI taxonomy): Eukaryota > Metazoa > Arthropoda > Malacostraca > Decapoda > Cambaridae > Procambarus > Procambarus clarkii. The sequence continues at coordinate 23,920,597 of NC_091221.1, read as the reverse complement.
CTTAGTAGAGGTGTGCAAGTGGATGGATGGACACATCAAACGGGATATTAATAGGGAATTAGGAACAAGAATGAAGGTAACTGCAGAAAGCCTATTGGCCCATACGAGGCAGCACCTATTTATATCTTCCCAATCCCATTAATATATAAGTCCAACGCATACTTGAAACAATCAAGGGATCCTACTTCTATCAAGATATGCGATAATTGGTTCCACAAATCAACAACCATGTTACCGAACCACTATTTTCCCAGGTATTTCCTAAATCTAAACGTAGGAAAATAAGAATAAACGTAACTGCAGATGTCCTACTGGCCCCACACAAGAAAGCTGCTATTTATAACCACCTAATCTCATTCATATATGTCTAAGAACATAAGAATAAAGGTAAGTGTTGAGATTGCGAAGTCGGATTGCGAAAGGGATCTGGGAGTTATGATTAGTAAGAATTTAAAACAAAAAGATCAATGCCTGAATGTTCGTAATAAGGCAAATAGGACACTAGGGATTTATTAATCGAAGCGTAATTAACAAGACACCTGGTGTGGTTCCTCAGCTATATCTTGCTCTGGTTAGGCCCCATTTAGATTATACAGTTGAGTTTTGGTCGCCATACTATAGAATGGATATAAATTCACTTGAACGTGTCCAGCATAGAATGACTAAGTTAATTCCCCAAATTAGAAATCTTTCATATGAAGAAAGATTAACAAAGCTTAACTTGCATCACTGGAAAGGCGAAGAGTTAGGTGTGACATGATAGAGGTTTACAAGTGGGTGAATGGACAAAACAAAGGGGATATTAATAGGGTATTAAAAGTATCAACACAAGACAGAACACGAAACAATGGTTATAAATTGGATAAGTTTAGATTTAGGAAAGACTTGGGTAAATACTGGTTCAGTAACAGGGTTGTTGATTTGTGAAACCAATTGCCGCGTAACATTGTGGAGGTGGGGTCCCTCGATTGTTTCAAGCGTGGGTTGGACATGTATATGAGTGGGATTGGGTGGTTATAAATAGGAGCTGCCTCGTATGGGCCAACAGGCCTTCTGCAGTTGCCTTTGTTCTTATGTTCTTATGTTCCTATCCTTAGTGGCTTAGCACAAATCAATAGATTAGGCTAGATTGAGCAACATTTAGTTGGGCTCCTGCCTAACTACAGTTAAGGTTTGGCAATAAATTTATATACCATAATAATGAGGAGTAATGGAATAGTGCTATGTATTTTGTTTGGTTTTATATAAAAGACTCTTATTTTGAGTGATGTATATATAATTAGTATGGGGTAATCTCTTCAACTCTGGTATTTGATGAGTATTTATTAATATGTTATTGACCCTAACACGAAAATAATCCACACAATTAATGGATAAATTTACGTGAGTGCTTAGTCTTATGGTTGGATATTAATGTGCGCGTCAACTCCGCGGATTTAAAACCACTATTTTCCATGGATTTAAACACAAAATGACGCACTTAATTAATTTAGAGGTGCATAGCTACACTATGCATTATATTTATTGATAATTTTTATTTATTTCCTTACCTGTATTGAGGTTTGAAACCATTTTTGCTTTTTATTCCCCTTCCCTCGCCGTTTGAAACTCATAATCACAACTGTTAAATAATTTGTTAAAAAAAAGCAGTCATCGCACGTGGTAACTGACGCAATTGCGCGGTTATGGATTTCTAGAAAACTTCTGACATTCACCTACTTGAAATTAATGGTTAGTAAAATTAGTTTCTGGTCACAACCAATTTATGTTGTGGTGACAGGGGTTAATAATTTGGGTGTCAGGATTCCCAACATATAACACGGCAATCGAAACTAAACTGCATGATGTAAATGGGGCCTAACCAGAGCAGGATATAACTGAAGAATAACACAAGGTGTTTTATTACTAATGCTTTGATAAATAAATCCCAGTGTCCTATTTGCCTTATTTCGTCAACAGATCACTGTAAGCAGCGATTTTCCATTTTTCTTATATTCTTAGTCAAAACATTGATCTAAAATAGGTTAAGCAAGAAGAAGTTCTGTATAAGTATTTATTTTTATGATATCTATACAATGAACACGTGATATTGATACATTGAATCTGTGATATATTCAAGGTGTCATAAAAGTAAGTTAAAGGCGATGCTGCTTCTATGGTGGTGACAGTGTCGACGTTCATCACCATCAGGGGCTTAGTCACCTCCACCACCTTCACCTCAATCATTACCAGCTGCAGGGCTGGTGCCGTCACCGTCTGGACTGTGACGGAGGTCACGGGAACATCACTGACTTGGAACACGGTGTTGAGGAGGATCTGGTTGATGGGAAACACCACGATCTCTGTGACATTCTGCCACTCGTCCTGATACTGCACAGTCTGGAAGACGGGACAGAGCAGCGGCCGTGGCTTGCAGTAAAGGGTAGCGGATAGAGGCACAAGCACCGCAAGGTAGATCATAACCTCAGACTTGGAGTATGAGGCTAATATTTGCCTGGATCTTTCACGTTTTCTTTACCTTTGTACTGTGAAACAAAGTTTAGTATGAACCTAATCATACATTGAATTTTCCACAGCCTTTTCGGCAAGCTTGTAATGACGGTACTCGGGCTTGAGTTCCCACATATTCTTGTGAGGATTCTTAACATTATAGTTACATAGGTCTTTCAGGATCTCCTTTAGATATGTGATTGGTTGTCGGGTAATCTTGTGGAGATCCTTAATATTGTAATACTGATGCTTTTCAAATGCAGCAAACAACAACTCCATGACCTTATCTTTATCATCACGAATCGTCTTGCCTTCTGCCTTCTTCTTCTGCTCTAAATAAACATTATGTTTATGGTGTGAAATAGGCTTATAGCCGTTGAGGGGTCTGTCAATAAGCTTTACCGTATGAAGAGACTGGGCAGCTTTCTTCACAGCTTCCCTTTTCTGATTGATATAGTAGTCGTCCACTACAGGCTGACATTCTAGTTTGTGGATGACTTGTCCCTCAAAGGACAATTGCTGTGTCTCGGAAACTGCAGCATCCGAGCTGCTGCTGCCGAGATCTGGTTCAGAAAGAACTCCGAGTGTCATTTCTTTTAAACTATGAGAAATTACCTTGTGCTCCCGAGGAATTTTCCCGTCCTTCAAGGTGTGTTCACTAGATTTAAAGGTTATTGTCGGAGGTTTACCAGGCACCTTGGTAATCTTAAGCTTTCCAACGTCATGGCCAGCACAGTCTGCCCATTTGTCCCCCAAATATTTAGGTACCTTGACCAGCCACAGCCCACGGCTGCAATTCGTAATATCCAAGTCCATCTTAGACTGTTGGCTCATGATGGAAAACACGAGAATATATAGTTACTTGACCTCTTTATAAAACGTCTTTCCGACACGTGCTAGTGTTTCAGAAAATATCTCTAATAGGGCTGGTGAAGTTTGTCGATGTGGTGGTTGTTGTTGAATACACCTGGTGATTGGTGGTTGGGAGTGGTGTTGGTAAGGGAACACAGGTGATGGAGAGAGTGACTGCAGTGGTGGTACTGCTTGTGACCAACCTTGTAGTCTGTGAGCTAAATGAGTAATGAGCTAACCCGTTGTGGCCACCGGGGGGTTATGTAGCAGCTATCTCAGGTGACTGATGTTGCTGGATGATGGAACTTGTTTATTTGGTCATTTCTCGATGCCGATAAATATTCAAATTGCTAAGAACATTAGAATAAAGTTAAACTGACAATACGAGGCATGTATGTTTATACATGTGCATGAGTAGACTGTTTATGAATATGAATCAAAATATTTTTAACAAGTTAAAATATACGTTTTCTGATATAAATTCACTAGAACACGCCCAGCGTAGGATAACAAAGTTAATCCTGCAAATTAGAAACTTGTCATATGAAGAAAGATTAACTAAGTAGTACAAATTTGCATTCTCTAGAACGGCCAAGAATTCGGAGTGACTTAGTAGAGGTGTGCAAGTGGATGGATGGACACATCAAACGGGATATTAATAGGGTATTAGGAACATAAGAATGAAGGTAACTGCAGAAGGCCTATTGGCCCATACGAGAATAACAAAGTTAATCCTGCATATTAGAAACTTGTCATATGAAGAAAGATTGACTAAGTAGTACTAATTTGCATTCTCTAGAAAGGCCAAGAATTCGGAGTGACTTAGTAGAGGTGTGCAAGTGGATGGATGGACACATCAAACGGGATATTAATAGGGAATTAGGAACAAGAATGAAGGTAACTGCAGAAAGCCTATTGGCCCATACGAGGCAGCACCTATTTATATCTTCCCAATCCCATTAATATATAAGTCCAACGCATACTTGAAACAATCAAGGGATCCTACTTCTATCAAGATATGCGATAATTGGTTCCACAAATCAACAACCATGTTACCGAACCACTATTTTCCCAGGTATTTCCTAAATCTAAACGTAGGAAAATAAGAATAAACGTAACTGCAGATGTCCTACTGGCCCCACACAAGAAAGCTGCTATTTATAACCACCTAATCTCATTCATATATGTCTAAGAACATAAGAATAAAGGTAAGTGTTGAGATTGCGAAGTCGGATTGCGAAAGGGATCTGGGAGTTATGATTAGTAAGAATTTAAAACAAAAAGATCAATGCCTGAATGTTCGTAATAAGGCAAATAGGACACTAGGGATTTATTAATCGAAGCGTAATTAACAAGACACCTGGTGTGGTTCCTCAGCTATATCTTGCTCTGGTTAGGCCCCATTTAGATTATACAGTTGAGTTTTGGTCGCCATACTATAGAATGGATATAAATTCACTTGAACGTGTCCAGCATAGAATGACTAAGTTAATTCCCCAAATTAGAAATCTTTCATATGAAGAAAGATTAACAAAGCTTAACTTGCATCACTGGAAAGGCGAAGAGTTAGGTGTGACATGATAGAGGTTTACAAGTGGGTGAATGGACAAAACAAAGGGGATATTAATAGGGTATTAAAAGTATCAACACAAGACAGAACACGAAACAATGGTTATAAATTGGATAAGTTTAGATTTAGGAAAGACTTGGGTAAATACTGGTTCAGTAACAGGGTTGTTGATTTGTGAAACCAATTGCCGCGTAACATTGTGGAGGTGGGGTCCCTCGATTGTTTCAAGCGTGGGTTGGACATGTATATGAGTGGGATTGGGTGGTTATAAATAGGAGCTGCCTCGTATGGGCCAACAGGCCTTCTGCAGTTGCCTTTGTTCTTATGTTCTTATGTTCCTATCCTTAGTGGCTTAGCACAAATCAATAGATTAGGCTAGATTGAGCAACATTTAGTTGGGCTCCTGCCTAACTACAGTTAAGGTTTGGCAATAAATTTATATACCATAATAATGAGGAGTAATGGAATAGTGCTATGTATTTTGTTTGGTTTTATATAAAAGACTCTTATTTTGAGTGATGTATATATAATTAGTATGGGGTAATCTCTTCAACTCTGGTATTTGATGAGTATTTATTAATATGTTATTGACCCTAACACGAAAATAATCCACACAATTAATGGATAAATTTACGTGAGTGCTTAGTCTTATGGTTGGATATTAATGTGCGCGTCAACTCCGCGGATTTAAAACCACTATTTTCCATGGATTTAAACACAAAATGACGCACTTAATTAATTTAGAGGTGCATAGCTACACTATGCATTATATTTATTGATAATTTTTATTTATTTCCTTACCTGTATTGAGGTTTGAAACCATTTTTGCTTTTTATTCCCCTTCCCTCGCCGTTTGAAACTCATAATCACAACTGTTAAATAATTTGTTAAAAAAAAGCAGTCATCGCACGTGGTAACTGACGCAATTGCGCGGTTATGGATTTCTAGAAAACTTCTGACATTCACCTACTTGAAATTAATGGTTAGTAAAATTAGTTTCTGGTCACAACCAATTTATGTTGTGGTGACAGGGGTTAATAATTTGGGTGTCAGGATTCCCAACATATAACACGGCAATCGAAACTAAACTGCATGATGTAAATGGGGCCTAACCAGAGCAGGATATAACTGAAGAATAACACAAGGTGTTTTATTACTAATGCTTTGATAAATAAATCCCAGTGTCCTATTTGCCTTATTTCGTCAACAGATCACTGTAAGCAGCGATTTTCCATTTTTCTTATATTCTTAGTCAAAACATTGATCTAAAATAGGTTAAGCAAGAAGAAGTTCTGTATAAGTATTTATTTATATGATATCTATACAATGAACACGTGATATTGATACATTGAATCTGTGATATATTCAAGGTGTCATAAAAGTAAGTTAAAGGCGATGCTGCTTCTATGGTGGTGACAGTGTCGACGTTCATCACCATCAGGGGCTTAGTCACCTCCACCACCTTCACCTCAATCATTACCAGCTGCAGGGCTGGTGCCGTCACCGTCTGGACTGTGACGGAGGTCACGGGAACATCACTGACTTGGAACACGGTGTTGAGGAGGATCTGGTTGATGGGAAACACCACGATCTCTGTGACATTCTGCCACTCGTCCTGATACTGCACAGTCTGGAAGACGGGACAGAGCAGCGGCCGTGGCTTGCAGTAAAGGGTAGCGGATAGAGGCACAAGCACCGCAAGGTAGATCATAACCTCAGACTTGGAGTATGAGGCTAATATTTGCCTGGATCTTTCACGTTTTCTTTACCTTTGTACTGTGAAACAAAGTTTAGTATGAACCTAATCATACATTGAATTTTCCACAGCCTTTTCGGCAAGCTTGTAATGACGGTACTCGGGCTTGAGTTCCCACATATTCTTGTGAGGATTCTTAACATTATAGTTACATAGGTCTTTCAGGATCTCCTTTAGATATGTGATTGGTTGTCGGGTAATCTTGTGGAGATCCTTAATATTGTAATACTGATGCTTTTCAAATGCAGCAAACAACAACTCCATGACCTTATCTTTATCATCACGAATCGTCTTGCCTTCTGCCTTCTTCTTCTGCTCTAAATAAACATTATGTTTATGGTGTGAAATAGGCTTATAGCCGTTGAGGGGTCTGTCAATAAGCTTTACCGTATGAAGAGACTGGGCAGCTTTCTTCACAGCTTCCCTTTTCTGATTGATATAGTAGTCGTCCACTACAGGCTGACATTCTAGTTTGTGGATGACTTGTCCCTCAAAGGACAATTGCTGTGTCTCGGAAACTGCAGCATCCGAGCTGCTGCTGCCGAGATCTGGTTCAGAAAGAACTCCGAGTGTCATTTCTTTTAAACTATGAGAAATTACCTTGTGCTCCCGAGGAATTTTCCCGTCCTTCAAGGTGTGTTCACTAGATTTAAAGGTTATTGTCGGAGGTTTACCAGGCACCTTGGTAATCTTAAGCTTTCCAACGTCATGGCCAGCACAGTCTGCCCATTTGTCCCCAAATATTTAGGTACCTTGACCAGCCACAGCCCACGGCTGCAATTCGTAATATCCAAGTCCATCTTAGACTGTTGGCTCATGATGGAAAACACGAGAATATATAGTTACTTGACCTCTTTATAAAACGTCTTTCCGACACGTGCTAGTGTTTCAGAAAATATCTCTAATAGGGCTGGTGAAGTTTGTCGATGTGGTGGTTGTTGTTGAATACACCTGGTGATTGGTGGTTGGGAGTGGTGTTGGTAAGGGAACACAGGTGATGGAGAGAGTGACTGCAGTGGTGGTACTGCTTGTGACCAACCTTGTAGTCTGTGAGCTAAATGAGTAATGAGCTAACCCGTTGTGGCCACCGGGGGGTTATGTAGCAGCTATCTCAGGTGACTGATGTTGCTGGATGATGGAACTTGTTTATTTGGTCATTTCTCGATGCCGATAAATATTCAAATTGCTAAGAACATTAGAATAAAGTTAAACTGACAATACGAGGCATGTATGTTTATACATGTGCATGAGTAGACTGTTTATGAATATGAATCAAAATATTTTTAACAAGTTAAAATATACGTTTTCTGATATAAATTCACTAGAACACGCCCAGCGTAGGATAACAAAGTTAATCCTGCAAATTAGAAACTTGTCATATGAAGAAAGATTAACTAAGTAGTACAAATTTGCATTCTCTAGAACGGCCAAGAATTCGGAGTGACTTAGTAGAGGTGTGCAAGTGGATGGATGGACACATCAAACGGGATATTAATAGGGTATTAGGAACATAAGAATGAAGGTAACTGCAGAAGGCCTATTGGCCCATACGAGAATAACAAAGTTAATCCTGCATATTAGAAACTTGTCATATGAAGAAAGATTGACTAAGTAGTACTAATTTGCATTCTCTAGAAAGGCCAAGAATTCGGAGTGACTTAGTAGAGGTGTGCAAGTGGATGGATGGACACATCAAACGGGATATTAATAGGGAATTAGGAACAAGAATGAAGGTAACTGCAGAAAGCCTATTGGCCCATACGAGGCAGCACCTATTTATATCTTCCCAATCCCATTAATATATAAGTCCAACGCATACTTGAAACAATCAAGGGATCCTACTTCTATCAAGATATGCGATAATTGGTTCCACAAATCAACAACCATGTTACCGAACCACTATTTTCCCAGGTATTTCCTAAATCTAAACGTAGGAAAATAAGAATAAACGTAACTGCAGATGTCCTACTGGCCCCACACAAGAAAGCTGCTATTTATAACCACCTAATCTCATTCATATATGTCTAAGAACATAAGAATAAAGGTAAGTGTTGAGATTGCGAAGTCGGATTGCGAAAGGGATCTGGGAGTTATGATTAGTAAGAATTTAAAACAAAAAGATCAATGCCTGAATGTTCGTAATAAGGCAAATAGGACACTAGGATTTATTAATCGAAGCGTAATTAACAAGACACCTGGTGTGGTTCCTCAGCTATATCTTGCTCTGGTTAGGCCCCATTTAGATTATACAGTTGAGTTTTGGTCGCCATACTATAGAATGGATATAAATTCACTTGAACGTGTCCAGCATAGAATGACTAAGTTAATTCCCCAAATTAGAAATCTTTCATATGAAGAAAGATTAACAAAGCTTAACTTGCATCACTGGAAAGGCGAAGAGTTAGGTGTGACATGATAGAGGTTTACAAGTGGGTGAATGGACAAAACAAAGGGGATATTCAATAGGGTATTAAAAGTATCAACACAAGACAGAACACGAAACAATGGTTATAAATTGGATAAGTTTAGATTTAGGAAAGACTTGGGTAAATACTGGTTCAGTAACAGGGTTGTTGATTTGTGAAACCAATTGCCGCGTAACATTGTGGAGGTGGGGTCCCTCGATTGTTTCAAGCGTGGGTTGGACATGTATATGAGTGGGATTGGGTGGTTATAAATAGGAGCTGCCTCGTATGGGCCAACAGGCCTTCTGCAGTTGCCTTTGTTCTTATGTTCTTATGTTCCTATCCTTAGTGGCTTAGCACAAATCAATAGATTAGGCTAGATTGAGCAACATTTAGTTGGGCTCCTGCCTAACTACAGTTAAGGTTTGGCAATAAATTTATATACCATAATAATGAGAGTAATGGAATAGTGCTATGTATTTTGTTTGGTTTTATATAAAAGACTCTTATTTTGAGTGATGTATATATAATTAGTATGGGGTAATCTCTTCAACTCTGGTATTTGATGAGTATTTATTAATATGTTATTGACCCTAACACGAAAATAATCCACACAATTAATGGATAAATTTACGTGAGTGCTTAGTCTTATGGTTGGATATTAATGTGCGCGTCAACTCCGCTGGATTTAAAACCACTATTTTCCATGGATTTAAACACAAAATGACGCACTTAATTAATTTAGAGGTGCATAGCTACACTATGCATTATATTTATTGATAATTTTTATTTATTTCCTTACCTGTATTGAGGTTTGAAACCATTTTTGCTTTTTATTCCCCTTCCCTCGCCGTTTGAAACTCATAATCACAACTGTTAAATAATTTGTTAAAAAAAAGCAGTCATCGCACGTGGTAACTGACGCAATTGCGCGGTTATGGATTTCTAGAAAACTTCTGACATTCACCTACTTGAAATTAATGGTTAGTAAAATTAGTTTCTGGTCACAACCAATTTATGCTTGTGGTGACAGGGGTTAATAATTTGGGTGTCAGGATTCCCAACATATAACACGGCAATCGAAACTAAACTGCATGATGTAAATGGGGCCTAACCAGAGCAGGATATAACTGAAGAATAACACAAGGTGTTTTATTACTAATGCTTTGATAAATAAATCCCAGTGTCCTATTTGCCTTATTTCGTCAACAGATCACTGTAAGCAGCGATTTTCCATTTTTCTTATATTCTTAGTCAAAACATTGATCTAAAATAGGTTAAGCAAGAAGAAGTTCTGTATAAGTATTTATTTATATGATATCTATACAATGAACACGTGATATTGATACATTGAATCTGTGATATATTCAAGGTGTCATAAAAGTAAGTTAAAGGCGATGCTGCTTCTATGGTGGTGACAGTGTCGACGTTCATCACCATCAGGGGCTTAGTCACCTCCACCACCTTCACCTCAATCATTACCAGCTGCAGGGCTGGTGCCGTCACCGTCTGGACTGTGACGGAGGTCACGGGAACATCACTGACTTGGAACACGGTGTTGAGGAGGATCTGGTTGATGGGAAACACCACGATCTCTGTGACATTCTGCCACTCGTCCTGATACTGCACAGTCTGGAAGACGGGACAGAGCAGCGGCCGTGGCTTGCAGTAAAGGGTAGCGGATAGAGGCACAAGCACCGCAAGGTAGATCATAACCTCAGACTTGGAGTATGAGGCTAATATTTGCCTGGATCTTTCACGTTTTCTTTACCTTTGTACTGTGAAACAAAGTTTAGTATGAACCTAATCATACATTGAATTTTCCACAGCCTTTTCGGCAAGCTTGTAATGACGGTACTCGGGCTTGAGTTCCCACATATTCTTGTGAGGATTCTTAACATTATAGTTACATAGGTCTTTCAGGATCTCCTTTAGATATGTGATTGGTTGTCGGGTAATCTTGTGGAGATCCTTAATATTGTAATACTGATGCTTTTCAAATGCAGCAAACAACAACTCCATGACCTTATCTTTATCATCACGAATCGTCTTGCCTTCTGCCTTCTTCTTCTGCTCTAAATAAACATTATGTTTATGGTGTGAAATAGGCTTATAGCCGTTGAGGGGTCTGTCAATAAGCTTTACCGTATGAAGAGACTGGGCAGCTTTCTTCACAGCTTCCCTTTTCTGATTGATATAGTAGTCGTCCACTACAGGCTGACATTCTAGTTTGTGGATGACTTGTCCCTCAAAGGACAATTGCTGTGTCTCGGAAACTGCAGCATCCGAGCTGCTGCTGCCGAGATCTGGTTCAGAAAGAACTCCGAGTGTCATTTCTTTTAAACTATGAGAAATTACCTTGTGCTCCCGAGGAATTTTCCCGTCCTTCAAGGTGTGTTCACTAGATTTAAAGGTTATTGTCGGAGGTTTACCAGGCACCTTGGTAATCTTAAGCTTTCCAACGTCATGGCCAGCACAGTCTGCCCATTTGTTCCCCAAATATTTAGGTACCTTGACCAGCCACAGCCCACGGCCTGCAATTCGTAATATCCAAGTCCATCTTAGACTGTTGGCTCATGATTGAAAACACGAGAATATGCCTTGTAGTTACTTGACCTCTTTATAAAACGTCTTTCCGACACGTGCTAGTGTTTCAGAAAATATCTCTAATAGGGCTGGTGAAGTTTGTCGATGTGGTGGTTGTTGTTGAATACACCTGGTGATTGGTGGTTGGGAGTGGTGTTGGTAAGGGAACACAGGTGATGGAGAGAGTGACTGCAGTGGTGGTACTGCTTGTGACCAACCTTGTAGTCTGTGAGCTAAATGAGTAATGAGCTAACCCGTTGTGGCCACCGGGGGGTTATGTAGCAGCTATCTCAGGTGACTGATGTTGCTGGATGATGGAACTTGTTTATTTGGTCATTTCTCGATGCCGATAAATATTCAAATTGCTAAGAACATTAGAATAAAGTTAAACTGACAATACGAGGCATGTATGTTTATACATGTGCATGAGTAGACTGTTTATGAATATGAATCAAAATATTTTTAACAAGTTAAAATATACGTTTTCTGATATAAATTCACTAGAACACGCCCAGCGTAGGATAACAAAGTTAATCCTGCAAATTAGAAACTTGTCATATGAAGAAAGATTAACTAAGTAGTACAAATTTGCATTCTCTAGAACGGCCAAGAATTCGGAGTGACTTAGTAGAGGTGTGCAAGTGGATGGATGGACACATCAAACGGGATATTAATAGGGTATTAGGAACATAAGAATGAAGGTAACTGCAGAAGGCCTATTGGCCCATACGAGAATAACAAAGTTAATCCTGCATATTAGAAACTTGTCATATGAAGAAAGATTGACTAAGTAGTACTAATTTGCATTCTCTAGAAAGGCCAAGAATTCGGAGTGACTTAGTAGAGGTGTGCAAGTGGATGGATGGACACATCAAACGGGATATAAATAGGGAATTAGGAACAAGAATGAAGGTAACTGCAGAAAGCCTATTGGCCCATACGAGGCAGCACCTATTTATATCTTCCCAATCCCATTAATATATAAGTCCAACGCATACTTGAAACAATCAAGGGATCCTACTTCTATCAAGATATGCGATAATTGGTTCCACAAATCAACAACCATGTTACCGACCTTTCCAGGTATTTCCTAAATCTAAACGTAGGAAAATAAGAATAAACGTAACTGCAGATGTCCTACTGGCCCCACACAAGAAAGCTGCTATTTATAACCACCTAATCTCATTCATATATGTCTAAGAACATAAGAATAAAGGTAAGTGTTGAGATTGCGAAAGGGATCTGGGAGTTATGATTAGTAAGAATTTAAAACAAAAAGATCAATGCCTGAATGTTCGTAATAAGGGTTAATCGAAGCGTAATTAACAAGACACCTGGTGTGGTTCCTCAGCTATATCTTGCTCTGGTTAGGCCCCATTTAGATTATACAGTTGAGTTTTGGTCGCCATACTATAGAATGGATATAAATTCACTTGAACGTGTCCAGCATAGAATGACTAAGTTAATTCCCCAAATTAGAAATCTTTCATATGAAGAAAGATTAACAAAGCTTAACTTGCATCACTGGAAAGGCGAAGAGTTAGGTGTGACATGATAGAGGTTTACAAGTGGGTGAATGGACAAAACAAAGGGGATATCAATAGGGTATTAAAAGTATCAACACAAGACAGAACACGAAACAATGGTTATAAATTGGATAAGTTTAGATTTAGGAAAGACTTGGGTAAATACTGGTTCAGTAACAGGGTTGTTGATTTGTGAAACCAATTGCCGCGTAACATTGTGGAGGTGGGGTCCCTCGATTGTTTCAAGCGTGGGTTGGACATGTATATGAGTGGGATTGGGTGGTTATAAATAGGAGCTGCCTCGTATGGGCCAACAGGCCTTCTGCAGTTGCCTTTGTTCTTATGTTCTTATGTTCCTATCCTTAGTGGCTTAGCACAAATCAATAGATTAGGCTAGATTGAGCAACATTTAGTTGGGCTCCTGCCTAACTACAGTTAAGGTTTGGCAATAAATTTATATACCATAATAATGAGTAATGGAATAGTGCTATGTATTTTGTTTGGTTTTATATAAAAGACTCTTATTTTGAGTGATGTATATATAATTAGTATGGGGTAATCTCTTCAACTCTGGTATTTGATGAGTATTTATTAATATGTTATTGACCCTAACACGAAAATAATCCACACAATTAATGGATAAATTTACGTGAGTGCTTAGTCTTATGGTTGGATATTAATGTGCGCGTCAACTCCGTGGATTTAAAACCACTATTTTCCATGGATTTAAACACAAAATGACGCACTTAATTAATTTAGAGGTGCATAGCTACACTATGCATTATATTTATTGATAATTTTTATTTATTTCCTTACCTGTATTGAGGTTTGAAACCATTTTTGCTTTTTATTCCCCTTCCCTCGCCGTTTGAAACTCATAATCACAACTGTTAAATAATTTGTTAAAAAAAAGCAGTCATCGCACGTGGTAACTGACGCAATTGCGCGGTTATGGATTTCTAGAAAACTTCTGACATTCACCTACTTGAAATTAATGGTTAGTAAAATTAGTTTCTGGTCACAACCAATTTATGTTGTGGTGACAGGGGTTAATAATTTGGGTGTCAGGATTCCCAACATATAACACGGCAATCGAAACTAAACTGCATGATGTAAATGGGGCCTAACCAGAGCAGGATATAACTGAAGAATAACACAAGGTGTTTTATTACTAATGCTTTGATAAATAAATCCCAGTGTCCTATTTGCCTTATTTCGTCAACAGATCACTGTAAGCAGCGATTTTCCATTTTTCTTATATTCTTAGTCAAAACATTGATCTAAAATAGGTTAAGCAAGAAGAAGTTCTGTATAAGTATTTATTTATATGATATCTATACAATGAACACGTGATATTGATACATTGAATCTGTGATATATTCAAGGTGTCATAAAAGTAAGTTAAAGGCGATGCTGCTTCTATGGTGGTGACAGTGTCGACGTTCATCACCATCAGGGGCTTAGTCACCTCCACCACCTTCACCTCAATCATTACCAGCTGCAGGGCTGGTGCCGTCACCGTCTGGACTGTGACGGAGGTCACGGGAACATCACTGACTTGGAACACGGTGTTGAGGAGGATCTGGTTGATGGGAAACACCACGATCTCTGTGACATTCTGCCACTCGTCCTGATACTGCACAGTCTGGAAGACGGGACAGAGCAGCGGCCGTGGCTTGCAGTAAAGGGTAGCGGATAGAGGCACAAGCACCGCAAGGTAGATCATAACCTCAGACTTGGAGTATGAGGCTAATATTTGCCTGGATCTTTCACGTTTTCTTTACCTTTGTACTGTGAAACAAAGTTTAGTATGAACCTAATCATACATTGAATTTTCCACAGCCTTTTCGGCAAGCTTGTAATGACGGTACTCGGGCTTGAGTTCCCACATATTCTTGTGAGGATTCTTAACATTATAGTTACATAGGTCTTTCAGGATCTCCTTTAGATATGTGATTGGTTGTCGGGTAATCTTGTGGAGATCCTTAATATTGTAATACTGATGCTTTTCAAATGCAGCAAACAACAACTCCATGACCTTATCTTTATCATCACGAATCGTCTTGCCTTCTGCCTTCTTCTTCTGCTCTAAATAAACATTATGTTTATGGTGTGAAATAGGCTTATAGCCGTTGAGGGGTCTGTCAATAAGCTTTACCGTATGAAGAGACTGGGCAGCTTTCTTCACAGCTTCCCTTTTCTGATTGATATAGTAGTCGTCCACTACAGGCTGACATTCTAGTTTGTGGATGACTTGTCCCTCAAAGGACAATTGCTGTGTCTCGGAAACTGCAGCATCCGAGCTGCTGCTGCCGAGATCTGGTTCAGAAAGAACTCCGAGTGTCATTTCTTTTAAACTATGAGAAATTACCTTGTGCTCCCGAGGAATTTTCCCGTCCTTCAAGGTGTGTTCACTAGATTTAAAGGTTATTGTCGGAGGTTTACCAGGCACCTTGGTAATCTTAAGCTTTCCAACGTCATGGCCAGCACAGTCTGCCCATTTGTTCCCCAAATATTTAGGTACCTTGACCAGCCACAGCCCACGCCTGCAATTCGTAATATCCAAGTCCATCTTAGACTGTTGGCTCATGATTGAAAACACGAGAATATATAGTTACTTGACCTCTTTATAAAACGTCTTTCCGACACGTGCTAGTGTTTCAGAAAATATCTCTAATAGGGCTGGTGAAGTTTGTCGATGTGGTGGTTGTTGTTGAATACACCTGGTGATTGGTGGTTGGGAGTGGTGTTGGTAAGGGAACACAGGTGATGGAGAGAGTGACTGCAGTGGTGGTACTGCTTGTGACCAACCTTGTAGTCTGTGAGCTAAATGAGTAATGAGCTAACCCGTTGTGGCCACCGGGGGGTTATGTAGCAGCTATCTCAGGTGACTGATGTTGCTGGATGATGGAACTTGTTTATTTGGTCATTTCTCGATGCCGATAAATATTCAAATTGCTAAGAACATTAGAATAAAGTTAAACTGACAATACGAGGCATGTATGTTTATACATGTGCATGAGTAGACTGTTTATGAATATGAATCAAAATATTTTTAACAAGTTAAAATATACGTTTTCTGATATAAATTCACTAGAACACGCCCAGCGTAGGATAACAAAGTTAATCCTGCAAATTAGAAACTTGTCATATGAAGAAAGATTAACTAAGTAGTACAAATTTGCATTCTCTAGAACGGCCAAGAATTCGGAGTGACTTAGTAGAGGTGTGCAAGTGGATGGATGGACACATCAAACGGGATTTTAATAGGGTATTAGGAACATAAGAATGAAGGTAACTGCAGAAGGCCTATTGGCCCATACGAGAATAACAAAGTTAATCCTGCATATTAGAAACTTGTCATATGAAGAAAGATTGACTAAGTAGTACTAATTTGCATTCTCTAGAAAGGCCAAGAATTCGGAGTGACTTAGTAGAGGTGTGCAAGTAGATGGATGGACACATCAAACGGGATATAAATAGGGAATTAGGAACAAGAATGAAGGTAACTGCAGAAAGCCTATTGGCCCATACGAGGCAGCACCTATTTATATCTTCCCAATCCCATTAATATATAAGTCCAACGCATACTTGAAACAATCAAGGGATCCTACTTCTATCAAGATATGCGATAATTGGTTCCACAAATCAACAACCATGTTACCGAACCACTATTTTCCCAGGTATTTCCTAAATCTAAACGTAGGAAAATAAGAATAAACGTAACTGCAGATGTCCTACTGGCCCCACACAAGAAAGCTGCTATTTATAACCACCTAATCTCATTCATATATGTCTAAGAACATAAGAATAAAGGTAAGTGTTGAGATTGCGAAAGGGATCTGGGAGTTATGATTAGTAAGAATTTAAAACAAAAAGATCAATGCCTGAATGTTCGTAATAAGGCAAATAGGACACTAGGATTTATTAATCGAAGCGTAATTAACAAGACACCTGGTGTGGTTCCTCAGCTATATCTTGCTCTGGTTAGGCCCCATTTAGATTATACAGTTGAGTTTTGGTCGCCATACTATAGAATGGATATAAATTCACTTGAACGTGTCCAGCATAGAATGACTAAGTTAATTCCCCAAATTAGAAATCTTTCATACGAAGAAAGATTAACAAAGCTTAACTTGCATCACTGGAAAGGCGAAGAGTTAGGTGTGACATGATAGAGGTTTACAAGTGGGTGAATGGACAAAACAAAGGGGATATCAATAGGGTATTAAAAGTATCAACACAAGACAGAACACGAAACAATGGTTATAAATTGGATAAGTTTAGATTTAGGAAAGACTTGGGTAAATACTGGTTCAGTAACAGGGTTGTTGATTTGTGAAACCAATTGCCGCGTAACATTGTGGAGGTGGGGTCCCTCGATTGTTTCAAGCGTGGGTTGGACATGTATATGAGTGGGATTGGGTGGTTATAAATAGGAGCTGCCTCGTATGGGCCAACAGGCCTTCTGCAGTTGCCTTTGTTCTTATGTTCTTATGTTCCTATCCTTAGTGGCTTAGCACAAATCAATAGATTAGGCTAGATTGAGCAACATTTAGTTGGGCTCCTGCCTAACTACAGTTAAGGTTTGGCAATAAATTTATATACCATAATAATGAGTAATGGAATAGTGCTATGTATTTTGTTTGGTTTTATATAAAAGACTCTTATTTTGAGTGATGTATATATAATTAGTATGGGGTAATCTCTTCAACTCTGGTATTTGATGAGTATTTATTAATATGTTATTGACCCTAACACGAAAATAATCCACACAATTAATGGATAAATTTACGTGAGTGCTTAGTCTTATGGTTGGATATTAATGTGCGCGTCAACTCCGTGGATTTAAAACCACTATTTTCCATGGATTTAAACACAAAATGACGCACTTAATTAATTTAGAGGTGCATAGCTACACTATGCATTATATTTATTGATAATTTTTATTTATTTCCTTACCTGTATTGAGGTTTGAAACCATTTTTGCTTTTTATTCCCCTTCCCTCGCCGTTTGAAACTCATAATCACAACTGTTAAATAATTTGTTAAAAAAAAGCAGTCATCGCACGTGGTAACTGACGCAATTGCGCGGTTATGGATTTCTAGAAAACTTCTGACATTCACCTACTTGAAATTAATGGTTAGTAAAATTAGTTTCTGGTCACAACCAATTTATGCTGTGGTGACAGGGGTTAATAATTTGGGTGTCAGGATTCCCAACATATAACACGGCAATCGAAACTAAACTGCATGATGTAAATGGGGCCTAACCAGAGCAGGATATAACTGAAGAATAACACAAGGTGTTTTATTACTAATGCTTTGATAAATAAATCCCAGTGTCCTATTTGCCTTATTTCGTCAACAGATCACTGTAAGCAGCGATTTTCCATTTTTTCTTATATTCTTAGTCAAAACATTGATCTAAAATAGGTTAAGCAAGAAGAAGTTCTGTATAAGTATTTATTTATATGATATCTATACAATGAACACGTGATATTGATACATTGAATCTGTGATATATTCAAGGTGTCATAAAAGTAAGTTAAAGGCGATGCTGCTTCTATGGTGGTGACAGTGTCGACGTTCATCACCATCAGGGGCTTAGTCACCTCCACCACCTTCACCTCAATCATTACCAGCTGCAGGGCTGGTGCCGTCACCGTCTGGACTGTGACGGAGGTCACGGGAACATCACTGACTTGGAACACGGTGTTGAGGAGGATCTGGTTGATGGGAAACACCACGATCTCTGTGACATTCTGCCACTCGTCCTGATACTGCACAGTCTGGAAGACGGGACAGAGCAGCGGCCGTGGCTTGCAGTAAAGGGTAGCGGATAGAGGCACAAGCACCGCAAGGTAGATCATAACCTCAGACTTGGAGTATGAGGCTAATATTTGCCTGGATCTTTCACGTTTTCTTTACCTTTGTACTGTGAAACAAAGTTTAGTATGAACCTAATCATACATTGAATTTTCCACAGCCTTTTCGGCAAGCTTGTAATGACGGTACTCGGGCTTGTGTTCCCACATATTCTTGTGAGGATTCTTAACATTATAGTTACATAGGTCTTTCAGGATCTCCTTTAGATATGTGATTGGTTGTCGGGTAATCTTGTGGAGATCCTTAATATTGTAATACTGATGCTTTTCAAATGCAGCAAACAACAACTCCATGACCTTATCTTTATCATCACGAATCGTCTTGCCTTCTGCCTTCTTCTTCTGCTCTAAATAAACATTATGTTTATGGTGTGAAATAGGCTTATAGCCGTTGAGGGGTCTGTCAATAAGCTTTACCGTATGAAGAGACTGGGCAGCTTTCTTCACAGCTTCCCTTTTCTGATTGATATAGTAGTCGTCCACTACAGGCTGACATTCTAGTTTGTGGATGACTTGTCCCTCAAAGGACAATTGCTGTGTCTCGGAAACTGCAGCATCCGAGCTGCTGCTGCCGAGATCTGGTTCAGAAAGAACTCCGAGTGTCATTTCTTTTAAACTATGAGAAATTACCTTGTGCTCCCGAGGAATTTTCCCGTCCTTCAAGGTGTGTTCACTAGATTTAAAGGTTATTGTCGGAGGTTTACCAGGCACCTTGGTAATCTTAAGCTTTCCAACGTCATGGCCAGCACAGTCTGCCCATTTGTTCCCCAAATATTTAGGTACCTTGACCAGCCACAGCCCACGCCTGCAATTCGTAATATCCAAGTCCATCTTAGACTGTTGGCTCATGATTGAAAACACGAGAATATGCCTTGTTAGTTACTTGACCTCTTTATAAAACGTCTTTCCGACACGTGCTAGTGTTTCAGAAAATATCTCTAATAGGGCTGGTGAAGTTTGTCGATGTGGTGGTTGTTGTTGAATACACCTGGTGATTGGTGGTTGGGAGTGGTGTTGGTAAGGGAACACAGGTGATGGAGAGAGTGACTGCAGTGGTGGTACTGCTTGTGACCAACCTTGTAGTCTGTGAGCTAAATGAGTAATGAGCTAACCCGTTGTGGCCACCGGGGGGTTATGTAGCAGCTATCTCAGGTGACTGATGTTGCTGGATGATGGAACTTGTTTATTTGGTCATTTCTCGATGCCGATAAATATTCAAATTGCTAAGAACATTAGAATAAAGTTAAACTGACAATACGAGGCATGTATGTTTATACATGTGCATGAGTAGACTGTTTATGAATATGAATCAAAATATTTTTAACAAGTTAAA
The DNA here is from genome assembly GCF_040958095.1 of Procambarus clarkii. Classification (NCBI taxonomy): domain Eukaryota; kingdom Metazoa; phylum Arthropoda; class Malacostraca; order Decapoda; family Cambaridae; genus Procambarus; species Procambarus clarkii. The sequence continues at coordinate 23,900,191 of NC_091221.1, read as the reverse complement.
ATATACGTTTTCTGATATAAATTCACTAGAACACGCCCAGCGTAGGATAACAAAGTTAATCCTGCAAATTAGAAACTTGTCATATGAAGAAAGATTAACTAAGTAGTACAAATTTGCATTCTCTAGAACGGCCAAGAATTCGGAGTGACTTAGTAGAGGTGTGCAAGTGGATGGATGGACACATCAAACGGGATTTTAATAGGGTATTAGGAACATAAGAATGAAGGTAACTGCAGAAGGCCTATTGGCCCATACGAGAATAACAAAGTTAATCCTGCATATTAGAAACTTGTCATATGAAGAAAGATTGACTAAGTAGTACTAATTTGCATTCTCTAGAAAGGCCAAGAATTCGGAGTGACTTAGTAGAGGTGTGCAAGTGGATGGATGGACACATCAAACGGGATATAAATAGGGAATTAGGAACAAGAATGAATGTAACTGCAGAAAGCCTATTGGCCCATACGAGGCAGCACCTATTTATATCTTCCCAATCCCATTAATATATAAGTCCAACGCATACTTGAAACAATCAAGGGATCCTACTTCTATCAAGATATGCGATAATTGGTTCCACAAATCAACAACCATGTTACCGGGTATTTCCTAAATCTAAGTCCAACGCATACTTGAAACAATCAAGGGATCCTACTTCTATCAAGATATGCGATAATTGGTTCCACAAATCAACAACCATGTTACCGAACCACTATTTTCCCAGGTATTTCCTAAATATAAACGTAGGAAAATAAGAATATCCGTAACTGCAGATGTCCTACTGGCCCCACACAAGAAAGCTGTTATTTATAACCACCTAATCTCATTCATATATATGACCACACACTTGGTCCGGGAGACATCTCCCGTCACGCAGGGTGCAGTTGCACCTCCACAGATCTCCAGTATCAGCTCTTGATACTGGTAATGGCTCAAAAGGGCCACCACTTACGGGCTATTCACGCCCGTGCCACTTTTTGGATGGTTTAATCGTCATCTTGGACACATTCATGGGAGACATCTCCCGTCATGCAGAGTGCACTTGCACCTCCACAGATCTCCAGTATCAGCTCTTGATACTGGTGATGGCTCGAAAGGGCCACCACTTACGAGCTATTCATGCCCGTGCCACCTTTTGGGTGGCTTCATCTTCATCTTCTTCATCTGTTTAAAACACGGGAGACATCTCCCGTCACGCTGGGTGCAGTCGCACCTCCACAGATCTCCAGTATCATCTATTGATACTGGTGATGGCTCAAAAGGGCTACCACTTACCAATTCATGCCCGTGCCACCTATTGGGTGGCTTCATCTTCATCTTAAACACATTCACAAGGGAGACATCTCCCATCATGCAGGGTGCATTCGCACCTCCACAGATCTCCAGTATCAGCTCTTGATACTGGTAAATGGCTTATAAAGGCCACCACTTACGGGCTATTCATGCCCGTGCCACCTTTTGGGTGGCTTAATCTTCATCATCATCATCATCATTCATATATGTCTAAGAACATAAGAATAAAGGTAAATGTTGAGATTGCGAAGTCGGATTGCGAAAGGGATCTGGGAGTTATGATTAGTAAGAATTTAAAACAAAAAGATCAATGCCTGAATGTTCGTAATAAGGCAAATAGGACACTAGGGTTTATTAATCGAAGCGTAATTAACAAGACACCTGGTGTGGTTCCTCAGCTATATCTTGCTCTGGTTAGGCCCCATTTAGATTATACAGATGAGTTTTGGTCGCCATACTATAGAATGGATATAAATTCACTTGAACGTGTCCAGCATAGAATGACCAAGTTAATTCCCCAAATTATAAATCTTTCATATGAAGAAAGATTAACAAAGCTTAACTTGCATCACTGGAAAGGCGAAGAGTTAGGTGTGACATGATAGAGGTTTACAAGTGGGTGAATGGACAAAACAAAGGGGATATTAATAGGGTATTAAAAGTATCAACACAAGACAGAACACGAAACAATGGTTATAAATTGGATAAGTTTAGATTTAGGAAAGACTTGGGTAAATACTGGTTCAGTAACAGGGTTGTTGATTTGTGAAACCAATTGCCGCGTAACATTGTGGAGGTGGGGTCCCTCGATTGTTTCAAGCGCGGGTTGGACATGTATATGAGTGGGATTGGGTGGTTATAAATAGGAGCTGCCTCGTGTGGGCCAACAGGCCTTCTGCAGTTGCCTTTGTTCTTATGTTCCTATCCTTAGTGGCTTAGCACAAATCAATAGATTAGGCTAGATTGAGCAACATTTAGTTGGGCTCCTGCCTAACTACAGTTAAGGTTTGGCAATAAATTTATATACCATAATAATGAGGAGTAATGGAATAGTGCTATGTATTTTGTTTGGTTTTATATAAAAGACTCTTATTTTGAGTGATGTATATATAATTAGTATGGGGTAATCTCTTCAACTCTGGTATTTGATGAGTATTTATTAATATGTTATTGACCCTAACACAAAAATAATCCACACAATTAATGGATAAATTTATGTGAGTGCTTAGTCTTATGGTTGGATATTAATGTGCGCGTCAACTCCGCGGACTTAAAACCACTATTTTCCATGGATTTAAACACAAAATGACGCACTTAATTAATTTAGAGGTGCATTGCTACACTATGCATTATATTTATTGATAATTTTTATTTATTTCCTTACCTGTATTGAGGTTTGAAACCATTTTTGCTTTTTATTCCCCTTCCCTCGCCGTTTGAAACTCATAATCACAACTGTTAAATAATTTGTTAAAAAAAAGCAGTCATCGCACGTGGTAACTGACGCAATTGCGCGGTTATGGATTTCTAGAAAACTTCTGACATTCACCTACTTGAAATTAATGGTTAGTAAAATTAGTTTCTGGTCACAACCAATTTATGTTGTGGTGACAGGGGTTAATAATTTGGGTGTCAGGATTCCCAACATATAACACGGCAATCGAAACTAAACTGCATGATGTAAATGGGGCCTAACCAGAGCAGGATATAACTGAAGAATAACACAAGGTGTTTTATTACTAATGCTTTGATAAATAAATCCCAGTGTCCTATTTGCCTTATTTCGTCAACAGATCACTGTAAGCAGCGATTTTCCATTTTTCTTATATTCTTAGTCAAAACATTGATCTAAAATAGGTTAAGCAAGAAGAAGTTCTGTATAAGTATTTATTTTTATGATATCTATACAATGAACACGTGATATTGATACATTGAATCTGTGATATATTCAAGGTGTCATAAAAGTAAGTTAAAGGCGATGCTGCTTCTATGGTGGTGACAGTGTTGACGTTCATCACCATCAGGGGCTTAGTCACCTCTACCACCTTCACCTCAATCATTACCAGCTGCAGGGCTGGTGCCGTCACCGTCTGGACTGTGACGGAGGTCACGGGAACATCACTGACTTGGAACACGGTGTTGAGGAGGATCTGGTTGATGGGAAACACCACGATCTCTGTGACATTCTGCCACTCGTCCTGATACTGCACAGTCTGGAAGACGGGACAGAGCAGCGGCCGTGGCTTGCAGTAAAGGGTAGCGGATAGAGGCACAAGCACCGCAAGGTAGATCATAACCTCAGACTTGGAGTATGAGGCTAATATTTGCCTGGATCTTTCACGTTTTCTTTACCTTTGTACTGTGAAACAAAGTTTAGTATGAACCTAATCATACATTGAATTTTCCACAAACTTGTAATGACGGTACTCGGGCTTGAGTTCCCACATATTCTTGTGAGGATTCTTAACATTATAGTTACATAGGTCTTTCAGGATCTCCTTTAGATATGTGATTGGTTGTCGGGTAATCATGTGGAGATCCTTAATATTGTAATACTGATGCTTTTCAAATGCAGCAAACAACAACTCCATGACCTTATCTTTATCATCACGAATCGTCTTGCCTTCTGCCTTCTTCTTCTGCTCTAAATAAACATTATGTTTATGGTGTGAAATAGGCTTATAGCCGTTGAGGGGTCTGTCAATAAGCTTTACCGTATGAAGAGACTGGACAGCTTTCTTCACAGCTTCCCTTTTCTGATTGATATAGTAGTCGTCCACTACAGGCTGACATTCTAGTTTGTGGATGACTTGTCCCTCAAAGGACAATTGCTGTGTCTCGGAAACTGCAGCATCCGAGCTGCTGCTGCCGAGATCTGGTTCAGAAAGAACTCCGAGTGTCATTTCTTTTAAACTATGAGAAATTACCTTGTGCTCCCGAGGAATTTTCCCGTCCTTCAAGGTGTGTTCACTAGATTTAAAGGTTATTGTCGGAGGTTTACCAGGCACCTTGGTAATCTTAAGCTTTCCAACGTCATGGCCAGCACAGTCTGCCCATTTGTCCCCCAAATATTTAGGTACCTTGACCAGCCACAGCCCACGGCTGCAATTCGTAATATCCAAGTCCATCTTAGACTGTTGGCTCATGATGGAAAACACGAGAATATATAGTTACTTGACCTCTTTATAAAACGTCTTTCCGACACTTGCTAGTGTTTCAGAAAATATCTCCAATAGGGCTGGTGAAGTTTGTCGATGTGGTGGTTGTTGTTGAATACACCTGGTGATTGGTGGTTGGGAGTGGTGTTGGTAAGGGAACACAGGTGATGGAGAGAGTGACTGCAGTGGTGGTACTGCTTGTGACCAACCTTGTAGTCTGTGAGCTAAATGAGTAATGAGCTAACCCGTTGTGGCCACCGGGGGGTTATGTAGCAGCTATCTCAGGTGACTGATGTTGCTGGATGATGGAACTTGTTTATTTGGTCATTTCTCGATGCCGATAAATATTCAAATTGCTAAGAACATTAGAATAAAGTTAAACTGACAATACGAGGCATGTATGTTTATACATGTGCATGAGTAGACTGTTTATGAATATGAATCAAAATATTTTTAACAAGTTAAAATATACGTTTTCTGATATAAATTCACTAGAACACGCCCAGCGTAGGATAACAAAGTTAATCCTGCAAATTAGAAACTTGTCATATGAAGAAAGATTAACTAAGTAGTATAAATTTGCATTCTCTAGAACGGCCAAGAATTCGGAGAACATAAGAACATAAGAACATAAGAACAAAGGTAGCTGCAGAAGGCCTATTGGCCCATACGAGGCAGCTCCTATTCTATAACCACCCAATCCCACTCATATACTTGTCCAACCCGTGCTTGAAACAATCGAGGGACCCCACCTCCACAATGTTACGCGGCAATTGGTTCCACAAATCAACAACCCTGTTACTGAACCAGTATTTACCCAAGTCTTTCCTAAATCTAAACTTATCCAATTTATATCCATTATTTCGTGTTCTGTCCTGTGTTGATACTTTTAATACCCTATTAATATCCCCCCGGTTATGTCCATTCATCCACTTGTAAACCTCTATCATGTCACCCCTAACTCTTCGCCTTTCCAGTGAATGCAACTTAAGCTTTGTTAATCTTTCTTCATATGAAAGATTTCTAATTTGGGGAATTAACTTAGTCATCCTACGCTGGACACGTTCAAGTGAATTTATATCCATTCTATAATATGGCGACCAAAACTGAACTGCATAATCTAAATGGGGCCTAACTAGAGCAAGATATAGCTTGAGAACCACACCAGGTGTCTTGTTACTAACGCTGCGATTAATAAATCCAAGTGTCCGATTTGCCTTATTACGAACATTTATGCATTGATCCTTTTGTTTTAAATTCTTACTAATCATAACTCCCAGATCCCTTTCGCAATCCGACTTCGCAATCACAACACCATCTAGCTCGTATCTTGTAACTCTATCATCATTACCTAACCTCAGAACTTTACATTTATCAGCATTAAACTGCATCTGCCAATCCTTTGACCATTTCAAAACCCTATCTAGATCAACTTGAAGTGATAGTGAGTCCTCCTCCGAATTAATTTCCCTACCGATTTTCGTATCATCGGCAAATTTGCAAATGTTGCTACTCAAACCTGAATCTAAATCATTTATATATATTATAAACAACAGAGGTCCCAGGACAGAGCCTTGAGGCACTCCACTTACAACATTTTCCCACTCTGACTTGATTCCATTTATACTAACTCTCTGTTTCCTTTGGTATAGCCATGCCCTAATCCAGCTTAATATAGCACCCCCAATACCATGAGACTCTATCTTTTTAATCAGTCTTTCATGTGGCACTGTATCAAAAGCTTTGCTAAAGTCAAGGTATACAACATCGCAATCCTTACCACTATCAACTGCCTCAACAATGCTAGAATAAAAAGATAACAAATTTGTTAAACATGAACGGCCATTTATAAAACCATGTTGCGACTCAATTATTAATTTATGTTTTTCAAGATGAAGACGAATTTTATTTGCTATTATAGATTCGAGTAACTTTCCCACAATAGACGTTAGGCTAATTGGTCGATAGTTAGACGCAAGTGATCTATCTCCTTTCTTAAAAACTGGTATCACATTAGCAACTTTCCAAAACTCTGGCACTCTGCCTGACTCTATTGATTTATTAAATATGGTTGACAGTGGGTCACAAAGCTCCTCTTTGCATTCTTTAAGCACCCTAGCAAACACTTCATCCGGCCCTGGGGATTTGTTTGGTTTGAGTTTTACTATTTGTTTAAGAACATCCTCCCTGGTAACTGCTAAACTCGTCAACCTGTCCTCGTCCCCACCCACATAGACTTGTTCGGCTGAAGGCATATTGTTAAGTTCCTCTTTAGTAAATACAGATACAAAATATTTATTAAAAATACTACTCATCTCTTCATCACTATCTGTTATTTGACCTGTCTCAGTTTTTAATGGACCTATCCTTTCCCTAGTCTTAGTACGATATAACTGAAAAAACCCTTTAGGATTTGTCTTTGCTTGCCCTGCTATGCGAACTTCATAGTTTCTTTTTGCTTTCCTTATCTCTTTTTTAACATTTCTAACCAGTTGTACGAATTCCTGTTCTAAAGTGACCTCCCCATTTTTAATCCTTTTGTACCAAGCTCTCTTTTTACCTATAAGGTTCTTCAAATTCTTTGTTATCCACTTTGGGTCATTAGTATTCGATCTATTTAATTTGTATGGTATATTACGTTCCTGTGCTTTGTTTAGAATATTCTTAAATAAGTTATATATTGAATCCACATCGAAATCCCCATTTAAGTCACTTATCGCTGGGTTCATGTCTCGCTCCAAGACCGGCCCACACCCCATACCCAAGACTTTCCAATCAATTTGACCCAAAAAATTTCTTAGGCTATTAAAATCAGCTTTTCGAAAATCTGGCACTTTAACAGAATTTTCTCCTACTGGTCTATTCCATTCTATGCTAAATCTGATTTCTTTGTGATCACTGCTCCCTAGCTCACTCCCTATTTCGATGTCATTAATTTGCGTTTCCCTGTTAGTTAACACTAAATCTAAAATATTATTTTCCCGTGTTGGTTCCTTAATGTGTTGCGTAAGAAAGCAATCGTCAATTAATTCTAGAAAATCTTCTGCTTCACTATTCCCTGTTTTGTTCAACCAGTTTATTCCGCTAAAATTAAAGTCACCCATGACATAAATACTGTTAGATCTAGATGCTCTAGATATTTCATCCCATAGATGCTTTGCTTCCATTCTGTCTAAATTTGGTGGCCTATATATTACTCCTATTATAATATTATTAGCTTTTTCGTTTAATTCAATCCAAATAGTTTCTGTGTGTGGCTCTGTTTTGATTCCCTCTTTGAGACTACATTTCAAATTGTCCCTAACATATATGGCTACTCCACCTCCTCGTCTAATATATCTATCTGTGTGAAATAGTTTAAATCCATATATTTGATATTCAGCTAATAGTTCTCTATTTTCTACATTCATCCACGTTTCGGTAAGTGCAATAATATCTATTTTTTCTGTGCAGACAAGAGCATTTAATTCGTTAATTTTATTTCTTAGACTTCTACTGTTAGTGTAATATACCCTAAGTGAATTGTTATTTTGCGGACCTTCTCTTTCCCTGATCGTTTTGCCAATTCCTTTCTCCCACAAACACATACTTTTATTACCTCCTTCCTCCAAATCAATTCCCATACCTCTATCTACTAACAGTTTAAACCCAAACAAACACCTCTAACCACTTCTTCTAACGAGTTCGCAACAGCAACAACCCCAGCTCTCGATAGATGCACCCCATCACGAGCATACATTTCATTTCTTCCATAGAAGTGTTCCCAGTTGTCTATGAAAGATATTGCATTTGATTTGCAATATCTTTCCAGCCGGCAATTGACACCAAGTGCCCTCGATATCCATTCATTTCCCACTCCCTTTCTTGGAAGAATGCCACATATGATCGGGATTCCTCCCTTGCTCCTAACTAACTCTATGGCTGTTTTATACCTCTGGATCAGTTCCTCACTCCTAACTCGACCAACATCATTTCCTCCCACGCTAATGCAAATAATGGGATTGTTCCCATTACCAGCCATAATATCATTCATGTTGTTTATAATATCACCAATGCCAGCTCCGGGATAGCAAACCCTTAACCTGTTCCCCCTATCTCTAGCACAAAACGTTCTATCCAAATACCTTATCTGGGAATCTCCCACAACTAATGTTTGCTTAGGTACTTCCTTTACTTTCTGAGGGGCCTGCGCTTCCTTTCTCTTCGTTGCTTTCCCTTTTGCGCGATCCACAGTCTCACCACAGCACTCGTCCTCCAAAACGTCAAATGAATTAGAAGTTGCTATGGCGTTTGAAGGCGGCTTTTTCAAAGTCTTCTTAAGGCCCCTGTCTTTAACAACTCTCCAAGACGAGGTCCCTTTACTGCTGGTCTCCTCCTTCGTTACTTCTCGTTGTTCTTTCAGCTGACGCACCTCCTCCCGCAGAAAGTCCAACATTTAAGAGAGACTTAGTAGAGGTGTGCAAGTGGATGGACGGGACATCAAACGGGATATTAATAGGGTATTAGGAACATAAGAATGAAGGTAACTGCAGAAGGCCTATTGGCCCATACTAGAATAACAAAGTTAATCCTGCATATTAGAAACATGTCATATGAAGAAAGATTGACTAAGTAGTACTAATTTGCATTCTCTAGAAAGGCCAAGAATTCGGAGTGACTTAGTAGAGGTGTGCAAGTGGATGGATGGACACATCAAAGGGGGATATTAATAGGGAATTAGGAACAAGAATGAAGGTAACTGCAGAAAACCTATTGGCCCATAAGAGGCAGCACCTATTTATATCTTCCCAATCCCATTAATATATAAGTCCAACGCATACTTGAAACAATCAAGGGATCCTACTTCTATCAAGATATGCGATAATTGGTTCCACAAATCAACAACCATGTTACCGAACCACTATTTTCCCAGGTATTTCCTAAATCTAAACGTAGGAAAATAAGAATATCCGTAACTGCAGATGTCCTACTGGCCCCACACAAGAAAGCTGCTATTTATAACCACCTAATCTCATTCATATATATGACCACACACTTGGTCCGGGAGACATCTCCCGTCACGCAGGGTGCAGTTGCACCTCCACAGATCTCCAGTATCAGCTCTTGATACTGGTAATGGCTCAAAAGGGCCACCACTTACGGGCTATTCACGCCCGTGCCACTTTTTGGATGGTTTAATTGTCATCTTGGACACATTCATGGGAGACATCTCCCGTCATGCAGAGTGCACTTGCACCTCCACAGATCTCCAGTATCAGCTCTTGATACTGGTGATGGCTCGAAAGGGCCACCACTTACGAGCTATTCATGCCCGTGCCACCTTTTGGGTGGCTTCATCTTCATCTTCTTCATCTGTTTAAAACACGGGAGACATCTCCCGTCACGCTGGGTGCAGTCGCACCTCCACAGATCTCCAGTATCATCTATTGATACTGGTGATGGCTCAAAAGGGCTACCACTTACCAATTCATGCCCGTGCCACCTATTGGGTGGCTTCATCTTCATCTTAAACACATTCACAAGGGAGACATCTCCCATCATGCAGGGTGCATTCGCACCTCCACAGATCTCCAGTATCAGCTCTTGATACTGGTAAATGGCTTATAAAGGCCACCACTTACGGGCTATTCATGCCCGTGCCACCTTTTGGGTGGCTTAATCTTCATCATCATCATCATCATTCATATATGTCTAAGAACATAAGAATAAAGGTAAATGTTGAGATTGCGAAGTCGGATTGCGAAAGGGATCTGGGAGTTATGATTAGTAAGAATTTAAAACAAAAAGATCAATGCCTGAATGTTCGTAATAAGGCAAATAGGACACTAGGGTTTATTAATCGAAGCGTAATTAACAAGACACCTGGTGTGGTTCCTCAGCTATATCTTGCTCTGGTTAGGCCCCATTTAGATTATACAGATGAGTTTTGGTCGCCATACTATAGAATGGATATAAATTCACTTGAACGTGTCCAGCATAGAATGACTAAGTTAATTCCCCAAATTAGAAATCTTTCATATGAAGAAAGATTAACAAAGCTTAACTTGCATCACTGGAAAGGCGAAGAGTTAGGTGTGACATGATAGAGGTTTACAAGTGGGTGAATGGACAAAACAAAGGGGATATTAATAGGGTATTAAAAGTATCAACACAAGACAGAACACGAAACAATGGTTATAAATTGGATAAGTTTAGATTTAGGAAAGACTTGGGTAAATACTGGTTCAGTAACAGGGTTGTTGATTTGTGAAACCAATTGCCGCGTAACATTGTGGAGGTGGGGTCCCTCGATTGTTTCAAGCGCGGGTTGGACATGTATATGAGTGGGATTGGGTGGTTATAAATAGGAGCTGCCTCGTGTGGGCCAACAGGCCTTCTGCAGTTGCTTTTGTTCTTATGTTCCTATCCTTAGTGGCTTAGCACAAATCAATAGATTAGGCTAGATTGAGCAACATTTAGTTGGGCTCCTGCCTAACTACAGTTAAGGTTTGGCAATAAATTTATATACCATAATAATGAGGAGTAATGGAATAGTGCTATGTATTTTGTTTGGTTTTATATAAAAGACTCTTATTTTGAGTGATGTATATATAATTAGTATGGGGTAATCTCTTCAACTCTGGTATTTGATGAGTATTTATTAATATGTTATTGACCCTAACACGAAAATAATCCACACAATTAATGGATAAATTTACGTGAGTGCTTAGTCTTATGGTTGGATATTAATGTGCGCGTCAACTCCGCGGATTTAAAACCACTATTTTCCATGGATTTAAACACAAAATGACGCACTTAATTAATTTAGAGGTGCATAGCTACACTATGCATTATATTTATTGATAATTTTTATTTATTTCCTTACCTGTATTGAGGTTTGAAACCATTTTTGCTTTTTATTCCCCTTCCCTCGCCGTTTGAAACTCATAATCACAACTGTTAAATAATTTGTTAAAAAAAAGCAGTCATCGCACGTGGTAACTGACGCAATTGCGCGGTTATGGATTTCTAGAAAACTTTTGACATTCACCTACCTGAAATTAATGGTTAGTAAAATTAGTTTCTGGTCACAACCAATTTATGTTGTGGTGACAGGGGTTAATAATTTGGGTGTCAGGATTCCCAACATATAACACGGCAATCGAAACTAAACTGCATGATGTAAATGGGGCCTAACCAGAGCAGGATATAACTGAAGAATAACACAAGGTGTTTTATTACTAATGCTTTGATAAATAAATCCCAGTGTCCTATTTGCCTTATTTCGTCAACAGATCACTGTAAGCAGCGATTTTCCATTTTTCTTATATTCTTAGTCAAAACATTGATCTAAAATAGGTCAAGCAAGAAGAAGTTCTGTATAAGTATTTATTTTTATGATATCTATACAATGAACACGTGATATTGATACATTGAATCTGTGATATATTCAAGGTGTCATAAAAGTAAGTTAAAGGCGATGCTGCTTCTATGGTGGTGACAGTGTCGACGTTCATCACCATCAGGGGCTTAGTCACCTCCACCACCTTCACCTCAATCATTACCAGCTGCAGGGCTGGTGCCGTCACCGTCTGGACTGTGACGGAGGTCACGGGAACATCACTGACTTGGAACACGGTGTTGAGGAGGATCTGGTTGATGGGAAACACCACGATCTCTGTGACATTCTGCCACTCGTCCTGATACTGCACAGTCTGGAAGACGGGACAGAGCAGCGGCCGTGGCTTGCAGATAGAGGCACAAGCACCGCAAGGTAGATCATAACCTCAGACTTGGAGTATGAGGCTAATATTTGCATGGATCTTTCACGTTTTCTTTACCTTTGTACTGTGAAACAAAGTTTAGTATGAACCTAATCATACATTGAATTTTCCACAGCCTTTTCGGCAAGCTTGTAATGACGGTACTCGGGCTTGAGTTCCCACATATTCTTGTGAGGATTCTTAACATTATAGTTACATAGGTCTTTCAGGATCTCCTTTAGATATGTGATTGGTTGTCGGGTAATCTTGTGGAGATCCTTAATATTGTAATACTGATGCTTTTCAAATGCAGCAAACAACAACTCCATGACCTTATCTTTATCGCAAGAATCGTCTTGCCTTCTGCCTTCTTCTTCTGCTCTAAATAAACATTATGTTTATGGTGTGAAATAGGCTTATAGCCGTTGAGGGGTCTGTCAATAAGCTTTACCGTATGAAGAGACTGGGCAGCTTTCTTCACAGCTTCCCTTTTCTGATTGATATAGTAGTCGTCCACTACAGGCTGACATTCTAGTTTGTGGATGACTTGTCCCTCAAAGGACAATTGCTGTGTCTCGGAAACTGCAGCATCCGAGCTGCTGCTGCCGAGATCTGGTTCAGAAAGAACTCCGAGTGTCATTTCTTTTAAACTATGAGAAATTACCTTGTGCTCCCGAGGAATTTTCCCGTCCTTCAAGGTGTGTTCACTAGATTTAAAGGTTATTGTCGGAGGTTTACCAGGCACCTTGGTAATCTTAAGCTTTCCAACGTCATGGCCCAGCACAGTCTGCCCATTTGTCCCCCAAATATTTAGGTACCTTGACCAGCTACAGCCCACGGCTGCAATTCGTAATATCCAAGTCCATCTTAGACTGTTGGCTCATGATGGAAAACACGAGAATATATAGGTACTTGACCTCTTTATAAAACGTCTTTCCGACACTTGCTAGTGTTTCAGAAAATATCTCCAATAGGGCTGGTGAAGTTTGTCGATGTGGTGGTTGTTGTTGAATACACCTGGTGATTGGTGGTTGGGAGTGGTGTTGGTAAGGGAACACAGGTGATGGAGAGAGTGACTGCAGTGGTGGTACTGCTTGTGACCAACCTTGTAGTCTGTGAGCTAAATGAGTAATGAGCTAACCCGTTGTGGCCACCGGGGGGTTATGTAGCAGCTATCTCAGGTGACTGATGTTGCTGGATGATGGAACTTGTTTATTTGGTCATTTCTCGATGCCGATAAATATTCAAATTGATAAGAACATTAGAATGAAGTTAAACTGACAATACGAGGCATGTATGTTTATACATGTGCATGAGTAGACTGTTTATGAATATGAATCAAAATATTTTTAACAAGTTAAAATATACGTTTTCTGATATAAATTCACTATAACACGCCCAGCGTAGGATAACAAAGTTAATCCTGCAAATTAGAAACTTGTCATATGAAGAGAGATTAACTAAGTAGTACAAATTTGCGTTCTTTAGAACGGCCAAGAATTCGGAGAGACTTAGTAGAGGTGTGCAAGTGGATGGATGGACACATCAAACGGGATATAAATAGGGTATTAGGAACATAAGAATGAAGGTAACTGCAGAAGGCCTATTGGCCCATACGAGAATAACAAAGTTAATCCTGCATATGAGAAAGTTGTCATATGAAGAAAGATTGACTAAGTAGTACTAATTTGCATTCTCTAGAAAGGCCAAGAATTCGGAGTGACTTAGTAGAGGTGTGCAAGTGGATGGATGGACACATCAAACGGGATATTAATAGGGAATTAGGAACAAGAATGACAGTAACTGCAGAAGGCCTATTGGCCCATACGAGGCAGCACCTATTTATATCTTCCCAATCCCATTAATATATAAGTCCAACGCATACTTGAAACAATCAAGGGATCCTACTTCTATCAAGATATGCGATAATTGGTTCCACAAATCAACAACCATGTTACCGAACCACTATTTTCCCAGGTATTTCCTAAATCTAAACGTAGGAAAATAAGAATAAACGTAACTGCAGATGTCCTACTGGCCTCACACAAGAAAGCTGCTATCTATAACCACCTAATCTCATTCATATATGTCTAAGAACATAAGAATAAAGGTAAGTGTTGAGATTGCGAAGTCGGATTGCGAAAGGGATCTGGGAGTTATGATTAGTAAGAATTTAAAACAAAAAGATCAATGCCTGAATGTTCGTAATAAGGCAAATAGGACACGTAGGATTTATTAATCGAAGCGTAATTAACAAGACACCTGGTGTGGTTCCTCAGCTATATCTTGCTCTGGTTAGGCCCCATTTAGATTATACAGTTGAGTTTTGGTCGCCATACTATAGAATGGATATAAATTCACTTGAACGTGTCCAGCATAGAATGACTAAGTTAATTCCCCAAATTAGAAATCTTTCATATGAAGAAAGATTAACAAAGCTTAACTTGCATCACTGGAAAGGCGAAGAGTTAGGTGTGACATGATAGAGGTTTACAAGTGGGTGAATGGACAAAACAAAGGGGATATTAATAGGGTATTAAAAGTATCAACATAAGACAGAACACGAAACAATGGTTATAAATTGGATAAGTTTAGATTTAGGAAAGACTTGGGTAAATACTGGTTCAGTAACAGGGTTGTTGATTTGTGAAACCAATTGCCGCGTAACATTGTGGAGGTGGGGTCCCTCGATTGTTTCAAGCGTGGGTTGGACATGTATATGAGTGGGATTGGGTGGTTATAAATAGGAGCTGCCTCGTATGGGCCAACAGGCCTTCTGCAGTTGCCTTTGTTCTTATGTTCCTATCATTAGTGGCTTAGTACAAATCAATAGATTAGGCTATATTGAGCAACATTTAGTTGGGCTCCTGCCTAACTACAGTTAAGGTTTGGCAATAAATTTATATACCATAATAATGAGGAGTAATGGAATAGTGCTATGTATTTTGTTTGGTTTTATATAAAAGACTCTATTTTGAGTGATGTTATATATAATTAGTATGGGGTAATCTCTTCAACTCTGGTATTTGATGAGTATTTATTAATATGTTATTGACCCTAACACGAAAATAATCCACACAATTAATGGATAAATTTATGTGAGTGCTTAGTCTTATGGTTGGATATTAATGTGCGCGTCAACTCCGCGGATTTAAAACCACTATTTTCCATAGGATTTAAACACAAAATGACGCACTTAATTAATTTAGAGGTGCATAGCTACACTATGCATTATATTTATTGATAATTTTTATTTATTTCCTTACCTGTATTGAGGTTTGAAACCATTTTTGCTTTTTATTCCCCTTCCCTCGCCGTTTGAAACTCATAATCACAACTGTTAAATAATTTGTTAAAAAAAAGCAGTCATCGCACGTGGTAACTGACGCAATTGCGCGGTTATGGATTTCTAGAAAACTTCTGACATTCACCTACTTGAAATTAATGGTTAGTAAAATTAGTTTCTGGTCACAACCAATTTATGTTGTGGTGACAGGGGTTAATAATTTGGGTGTCAGGATTCCCAACATAACACGGCAATCGAAACTAAACTGCATGATGTAAATGGGGCCTAAGCAGAGCAGGATATAACTGAAGAATAACACAAGGTGTTTTATTACTAATGCTTTGATAAATAAATCCCAGTGTCCTATTTGCCTTATTTCGTCAACAGATCACTGTAAGCAGCGATTTTCCATTTTTCTTATATTCTTAGTCAAAACATTGATCTAAAATAGGTTAAGCAAGAAGAAGTTCTGTATAAGTATTTATTTTTATGATATCTATACAATGAACACGTGATATTGATACATTGAATCTGTGATATATTCAAGGTGTCATAAAAGTAAGTTAAAGGCGATGCTGCTTCTATGGTGGTGACAGTGTCGACGTTCATCACCATCAGGGGCTTAGTCACCTCCACCACCTTCACCTCAATCATTACCAGCTGCAGGGCTGGTGCCGTCACCGTCTGGACTGTGACGGAGGTCACGGGAACATCACTGACTTGGAACACGGTGTTGAGGAGGATCTGGTTGATGGGAAACACCACGATCTCTGTGACATTCTGCCACTCGTCCTGATACTGCACAGTCTGGAAGACGGGACAGAGCAGCGGCCGTGGCTTGCAGTAAAGGGTAGCGGATTATGATCTACCTTGCACAAGCACCGCAAGGTAGATCATAACCTCAGACATTGGAGTATGAGGCTAATATTTGCCTGGATCTTTCACGTTTTCTTTACCTTTGTACTGTGAAACAAAGTTTAGTATGAACCTAATCATACATTGAATTTTCCACAGCCTTTTCGGCAAGCTTGTAATGACGGTACTCGGGCTTGAGTTCCCACATATTCTTGTGAGGATTCTTAACATTATAGTTACATAGGTCTTTCAGGATCTCCTTTAGATATGTGATTGGTTGTCGGGTAATCTTGTGGAGATCCTTAATATTGTAATACTGATGCTTTTCAAATGCAGCAAACAACAACTCCATGACCTTATCTTTATCATCACGAATCGTCTTGCCTTCTGCCTTCTTCTTCTGCTCTAAATAAACATTATGTTTATGGTGTGAAATAGGCTTATAGCCGTTGAGGGGTCTGTCAATAAGCTTTACCGTATGAAGAGACTGGGCAGCTTTCTTCACAGCTTCCCTTTTCTGATTGATATAGTAGTCGTCCACTACAGGCTGACATTCTAGTTTGTGGATGACTTGTCCCTCAAAGGACAATTGCTGTGTCTCGGAAACTGCAGCATCCGAGCTGCTGCTGCCGAGATCTGGTTCAGAAAGAACTCCGAGTGTCATTTCTTTTAAACTATGAGAAATTACCTTGTGCTCCCGAGGAATTTTCCCGTCCTTCAAGGTGTGTTCACTAGATTTAAAGGTTATTGTCGGAGGTTTACCAGGCACCTTGGTAATCTTAAGCTTTCCAACGTCATGGCCAGCACAGTCTGCCCATTTGTCCCCCAAATATTTAGGTACCTTGACCAGCCACAGCCCACGGCTGCAATTCGTAAT
Organism: Procambarus clarkii; assembly: GCF_040958095.1. NCBI lineage: Eukaryota > Metazoa > Arthropoda > Malacostraca > Decapoda > Cambaridae > Procambarus > Procambarus clarkii. The sequence goes on along the minus strand of NC_091221.1, from coordinate 23,882,983 downwards.
ATCCAAGTCCATCTTAGACTGTTGGCTCATGATGGAAAACACGAGAATATATAGTTACTTGACCTCTTTATAAAACGTCTTTCCGACACGTGCTAGTGTTTCAGAAAATATCTCCAATAGGGCTGGTGAAGTTTGTCGATGTGGTGGTTGTTGTTGAATACACCTGGTGATTGGTGGTTGGGAGTGGTGTTGGTAAGGGAACACAGGTGATGGAGAGAGTGACTGCAGTGGTGGTACTGCTTGTGACCAACCTTGTAGTCTGTGAGCTAAATGAGTAATGAGCTAACCCGTTGTGGCCACCGGGGGGTTATGTAGCAGCTATCTCAGGTGACTGATGTTGCTGGATGATGGAACTTGTTTATTTGGTCATTTCTCGATGCCGATAAATATTCAAATTGCTAAGAACATTAGAATAAAGTTAAACTGACAATACGAGGCATGTATGTTTATACATGTGCATGAGTACTTGTTTATGAATATGAATCAAAATATTTTTAACAAGTTAAAATATACGTTTTCTGATATAAATTCACTAGAACACGCCCAGCGTAGGATAACAAAGTTAATCCTGCAAATTAGAAACTTGTCATATGAAGAAAGATTAACTAAGTAGTACAAATTTGCATTCTCTAGAACGGCCAAGAATTCGGAGTGACTTAGTAGAGGTGTGCAAGTGGATGGATGGACACATCAAACGGGATATTAATAGGGTATTAGGAACATAAGAATGAAGGTAACTGCAGAAGGCCTATTGGCCCATACGAGAATAACAAAGTTAATCCTGCATATTAGAAACTTGTCATATGAAGAAAGATTGACTAAGTAGTACTAATTTGCATTCTCTAGAAAGGCCAAGAATTCGGAGTGACTTAGTAGAGGTGTGCAAGTGGATGGATGGACACATCAAACGGGATATTAATAGGGAATTAGGAACAAGAATGAAGGTAACTGCAGAAAGCCTATTGGCCCATACGAGGCAGCACCTATTTATATCTTCCCAATCCCATTAATATATAAGTCCAACGCATACTTGAAACAATCAAGGGATTCTACTTCTATCAAGATATGCGATAATTGGTTCCACAAATCAACAACCATGTTACCGAACCACTATTTTCCCAGGTATTTCCTAAATCTAAACGTAGGAAAATAAGAATAAACGTAACTGCAGATGTCCTACTGGCCCCACACAAGAAAGCTGCTATCTATAACCACCTAATCTCATTCATATATGTCTAAGAACATAAGAATAAAGGTAAGTGTTGAGATTGCGAAGTCGGATTGCGAAAGGGATCTGGGAGTTATGATTAGTAAGAATTTAAAACAAAAAGATCAATGCCTGAATGTTCGTAATAAGGCAAATAGGACACTAGGGTTTATTAATCGAAGCGTAATTAACAAGACACCTGGTGTGGTTCCTCAGCTATATCTTGCTCTGGTTAGGCCCCATTTAGATTATACAGTTGAGTTTTGGTCGCCATACTATAGAATGGATATAAATTCACTTGAACGTGTCCAGCATAGAATGACTAAGTTAATTCCCCAAATTAGAAATCTTTCATATGAAGAAAGATTAACAAAGCTTAACTTGCATCACTGGAAAGGCGAAGAGTTAGGTGTGACATGATAGAGGTTTACAAGTGGGTGAATGGACAAAACAAAGGGGATATTATTAGGGTATTAAAAGTATCAACACAAGACAGAACACGAAACAATGGTTATAAATTGGATAAGTTTAGATTTAGGAAAGACTTGGGTAAATACTGGTTCAGTAACAGGGTTGTTGATTTGTGAAACCAATTGCCGCGTAACATTGTGGAGGTGGGGTCCCTCGATTGTTTCCAGCGTGGGTTGGACATGTATATGAGTGGGATTGGGTGGTTATAAATAGGAGCTGCCTCGTATGGGCCAACAGGCCTTCTGCAGTTGCCTTTGTTCTTATGTTCCTATCCTTAGTGGCTTAGCACAAATCAATAGATTAGGCTAGATTGAGCAACATTTAGTTGGGCTACTGCCTAACTACAGTTAAGGTTTGGCAATAAATTTATATACCATAATAATGAGGAGTAATGGAATAGTGCTATGTATTTTGTTTGGTTTTATATAAAAGACTCTTATTTTGAGTGATGTATATATAATTAGTATGGGGTAATCTCTTCAACTCTGGTATTTGATGAGTATTTATTAATATGTTATTGACCCTAACACGAAAATAATCCACACAATTAATGGATAAATTTACGTGAGTGCTTAGTCTAATGGTTGGATATTAATGTGCGCGTCAACTCCGCGGATTTAAAACCACTATTTTCCATGGATTTAAACACAAAATGACGCACTTAATTAATTTAGAGGTGCATAGCTACACTATGCATTATATTTATTGATAATTTTTATTTATTTCCTTACCTGTATTGAGGTTTGAAACCATTTTTGCTTTTTATTCCCCTTCCCTCGCCGTTTGAAACTCATAATCACAACTGTTAAATAATTTGTTAAAAAAAAGCAGTCATCGCACGTGGTAACTGACGCAATTGCGCGGTTATGGATTTCTAGAAAACTTCTGACATTCACCTACTTGAAATTAATGGTTAGTAAAATTAGTTTCTGGTCACAACCAATTTATGTTGTGGTGACAGGGGTTAATAATTTGGGTGTCAGGATTCCCAACATATAACACGGCAATCGAAACTAAACTGCATGATGTAAATGGGGCCTAACCAGAGCAGGATATAACTGAAGAATAACACAAGGTGTTTTATTACTAATGCTTTGATAAATAAATCCCAGTGTCCTATTTGCCTTATTTCGTCAACAGATCACTGTAAGCAGCGATTTTCCATTTTTCTTATATTCTTAGTCAAAACATTGATCTAAAATAGGTTAAGCAAGAAGAAGTTCTGTATAAGTATTTATTTTTATGATATCTATACAATGAACACGTGATATTGATACATTGAATCTGTGATATATTCAAGGTGTCATAAAAGTAAGTTAAAGGCGATGCTGCTTCTATGGTGGTGACAGTGTCGACGTTCATCACCATCAGGGGCTTAGTCACCTCCACCACCTTCACCTCAATCATTACCAGCTGCAGGGCTGGTGCCGTCACCGTCTGGACTGTGACGGAGGTCACGGGAACATCACTGACTTGGAACACGGTGTTGAGGAGGATCTGGTTGATGGGAAACACCACGATCTCTGTGACATTCTGCCACTCGTCCTGATACTGCACAGTCTGGAAGACGGGACAGAGCAGCGGCCGTGGCTTGCAGTAAAGGGTAGCGGATTATGATCTACCTTGCACAAGCACCGCAAGGTAGATCATAACCTCAGACTTGGAGTATGAGGCTAATATTTGCCTGGATCTTTCACGTTTTCTTTACCTTTGTACTGTGAAACAAAGTTTAGTATGAACCTAATCATACATTGAATTTTCCACAGCCTTTTCGGCAAGCTTGTAATGACGGTACTCGGGCTTGAGTTCCCACATATTCTTGTGAGGATTCTTAACATTATAGTTACATAGGTCTTTCAGGATCTCCTTTAGATATGTGATTGGTTGTCGGGTAATCTTGTGGAGATCCTTAATATTGTAATACTGATGCTTTTCAAATGCAGCAAACAACAACTCCATGACCTTATCTTTATCATCACGAATCGTCTTGCCTTCTGCCTTCTTCTTCTGCTCTAAATAAACATTATGTTTATGGTGTGAAATAGGCTTATAGCCGTTGAGGGGTCTGTCAATAAGCTTTACCGTATGAAGAGACTGGGCAGCTTTCTTCACAGCTTCCCTTTTCTGATTGATATAGTAGTCGTCCACTACAGGCTGACATTCTAGTTTGTGGATGACTTGTCCCTCAAAGGACAATTGCTGTGTCTCGGAAACTGCAGCATCCGAGCTGCTGCTGCCGAGATCTGGTTCAGAAAGAACTCCGAGTGTCATTTCTTTTAAACTATGAGAAATTACCTTGTGCTCCCGAGGAATTTTCCCGTCCTTCAAGGTGTGTTCACTAGATTTAAAGGTTATTGTCGGAGGTTTACCAGGCACCTTGGTAATCTTAAGCTTTCCAACGTCATGGCCAGCACAGTCTGCCCATTTGTCCCCCAAATATTTAGGTACCTTGACCAGCCACAGCCCACGGCTGCAATTCGTAATATCCAAGTCCATCTTAGACTGTTGGCTCATGATGGAAAACACGAGAATATATAGTTACTTGACCTCTTTATAAAACGTCTTTCCGACACGTGCTAGTGTTTCAGAAAATATCTCCAATAGGGCTGGTGAAGTTTGTCGATGTGGTGGTTGTTGTTGAATACACCTGGTGATTGGTGGTTGGGAGTGGTGTTGGTAAGGGAACACAGGTGATGGAGAGAGTGACTGCAGTGGTGGTACTGCTTGTGACCAACCTTGTAGTCTGTGAGCTAAATGAGTAATGAGCTAACCCGTTGTGGCCACCGGGGGGTTATGTAGCAGCTATCTCAGGTGACTGATGTTGCTGGATGATGGAACTTGTTTATTTGGTCATTTCTCGATGCCGATAAATATTCAAATTGCTAAGAACATTAGAATAAAGTTAAACTGACAATACGAGGCATGTATGTTTATACATGTGCATGAGTACTTGTTTATGAATATGAATCAAAATATTTTTAACAAGTTAAAATATACGTTTTCTGATATAAATTCACTAGAACACGCCCAGCGTAGGATAACAAAGTTAATCCTGCAAATTAGAAACTTGTCATATGAAGAAAGATTAACTAAGTAGTACAAATTTGCATTCTCTAGAACGGCCAAGAATTCGGAGTGACTTAGTAGAGGTGTGCAAGTGGATGGATGGACACATCAAACGGGATATTAATAGGGTATTAGGAACATAAGAATGAAGGTAACTGCAGAAGGCCTATTGGCCCATACGAGAATAACAAAGTTAATCCTGCATATTAGAAACTTGTCATATGAAGAAAGATTGACTAAGTAGTACTAATTTGCATTCTCTAGAAAGGCCAAGAATTCGGAGTGACTTAGTAGAGGTGTGCAAGTGGATGGATGGACACATCAAACGGGATATTAATAGGGAATTAGGAACAAGAATGAAGGTAACTGCAGAAAGCCTATTGGCCCATACGAGGCAGCACCTATTTATATCTTCCCAATCCCATTAATATATAAGTCCAACGCATACTTGAAACAATCAAGGGATTCCTACTTCTATCAAGATATGCGATAATTGGTTCCACAAATCAACAACCATGTTACCGAACCACTATTTTCCCAGGTATTTCCTAAATCTAAACGTAGGAAAATAAGAATAAACGTAACTGCAGATGTCCTACTGGCCCCACACAAGAAAGCTGCTATCTATAACCACCTAATCTCATTCATATATGTCTAAGAACATAAGAATAAAGGTAAGTGTTGAGATTGCGAAGTCGGATTGCGAAAGGGATCTGGGAGTTATGATTAGTAAGAATTTAAAACAAAAAGATCAATGCCTGAATGTTCGTAATAAGGCAAATAGGACACTAGGATTTATTAATCGAAGCGTAATTAACAAGACACCTGGTGTGGTTCCTCAGCTATATCTTGCTCTGGTTAGGCCCCATTTAGATTATACAGTTGAGTTTTGGTCGCCATACTATAGAATGGATATAAATTCACTTGAACGTGTCCAGCATAGAATGACTAAGTTAATTCCCCAAATTAGAAATCTTTCATATGAAGAAAGATTAACAAAGCTTAACTTGCATCACTGGAAAGGCGAAGAGTTAGGTGTGACATGATAGAGGTTTACAAGTGGGTGAATGGACAAAACAAAGGGGATATTAATAGGGTATTAAAAGTATCAACACAAGACAGAACACGAAACAATGGTTATAAATTGGATAAGTTTAGATTTAGGAAAGACTTGGGTAAATACTGGTTCAGTAACAGGGTTGTTGATTTGTGAAACCAATTGCCGCGTAACATTGTGGAGGTGGGGTCCCTCGATTGTTTCAAGCGTGGGTTGGACATGTATATGAGTGGGATTGGGTGGTTATAAATAGGAGCTGCCTCGTATGGGCCAACAGGCCTTCTGCAGTTGCCTTTGTTCTTATGTTCCTATCCTTAGTGGCTTAGCACAAATCAATAGATTAGGCTAGATTGAGCAACATTTAGTTGGGCTCCTGCCTAACTACAGTTAAGGTTTGGCAATAAATTTATATACCATAATAATGAGGAGTAATGGAATAGTGCTATGTATTTTGTTTGGTTTTATATAAAAGACTCTTATTTTGAGTGATGTATATATAATTAGTATGGGGTAATCTCTTCAACTCTGGTATTTGATGAGTATTTATTAATATGTTATTGACCCTAACACGAAAATAATCCACACAATTAATGGATAAATTTACGTGAGTGCTTAGTCTTATGGTTGGATATTAATGTGCGCGTCAACTCCGCGGATTTAAAACCACTATTTTCCATGGATTTAAACACAAAATGACGCACTTAATTAATTTAGAGGTGCATAGCTACACTATGCATTATATTTATTGATAATTTTTATTTATTTCCTTACCTGTATTGAGGTTTGAAACCATTTTTGCTTTTTATTCCCCTTCCCTCGCCGTTTGAAACTCATAATCACAACTGTTAAATAATTTGTTAAAAAAAAGCAGTCATCGCACGTGGTAACTGACGCAATTGCGCGGTTATGGATTTCTAGAAAACTTCTGACATTCACCTACTTGAAATTAATGGTTAGTAAAATTAGTTTCTGGTCACAACCAATTTATGTTGTGGTGACAGGGGTTAATAATTTGGGTGTCAGGATTCCCAACATATAACACGGCAATCGAAACTAAACTGCATGATGTAAATGGGGCCTAACCAGAGCAGGATATAACTGAAGAATAACACAAGGTGTTTTATTACTAATGCTTTGATAAATAAATCCCAGTGTCCTATTTGCCTTATTTCGTCAACAGATCACTGTAAGCAGCGATTTTCCATTTTTCTTATATTCTTAGTCAAAACATTGATCTAAAATAGGTTAAGCAAGAAGAAGTTCTGTATAAGTATTTATTTTTATGATATCTATACAATGAACACGTGATATTGATACATTGAATCTGTGATATATTCAAGGTGTCATAAAAGTAAGTTAAAGGCGATGCTGCTTCTATGGTGGTGACAGTGTCGACGTTCATCACCATCAGGGGCTTAGTCACCTCCACCACCTTCACCTCAATCATTACCAGCTGCAGGGCTGGTGCCGTCACCGTCTGGACTGTGACGGAGGTCACGGGAACATCACTGACTTGGAACACGGTGTTGAGGAGGATCTGGTTGATGGGAAACACCACGATCTCTGTGACATTCTGCCACTCGTCCTGATACTGCACAGTCTGGAAGACGGGACAGAGCAGCGGCCGTGGCTTGCAGTAAAGGGTAGCGGATAGAGGCACAAGCACCGCAAGGTAGATCATAACCTCAGACTTGGAGTATGAGGCTAATATTTGCCTGGATCTTTCACGTTTTCTTTACCTTTGTACTGTGAAACAAAGTTTAGTATGAACCTAATCATACATTGAATTTTCCACAGCCTTTTCGGCAAGCTTGTAATGACGGTACTCGGGCTTGAGTTCCCACATATTCTTGTGAGGATTCTTAACATTATAGTTACATAGGTCTTTCAGGATCTCCTTTAGATATGTGATTGGTTGTCGGGTAATCTTGTGGAGATCCTTAATATTGTAATACTGATGCTTTTCAAATGCAGCAAACAACAACTCCATGACCTTATCTTTATCATCACGAATCGTCTTGCCTTCTGCCTTCTTCTTCTGCTCTAAATAAACATTATGTTTATGGTGTGAAATAGGCTTATAGCCGTTGAGGGGTCTGTCAATAAGCTTTACCGTATGAAGAGACTGGGCAGCTTTCTTCACAGCTTCCCTTTTCTGATTGATATAGTAGTCGTCCACTACAGGCTGACATTCTAGTTTGTGGATGACTTGTCCCTCAAAGGACAATTGCTGTGTCTCGGAAACTGCAGCATCCGAGCTGCTGCTGCCGAGATCTGGTTCAGAAAGAACTCCGAGTGTCATTTCTTTTAAACTATGAGAAATTACCTTGTGCTCCCGAGGAATTTTCCCGTCCTTCAAGGTGTGTTCACTAGATTTAAAGGTTATTGTCGGAGGTTTACCAGGCACCTTGGTAATCTTAAGCTTTCCAACGTCATGGCCAGCACAGTCTGCCCATTTGTCCCCCAAATATTTAGGTACCTTGACCAGCCACAGCCCACGGCTGCAATTCGTAATATCCAAGTCCATCTTAGACTGTTGGCTCATGATGGAAAACACGAGAATATATAGTTACTTGACCTCTTTATAAAACGTCTTTCCGACACGTGCTAGTGTTTCAGAAAATATCTCCTAATAGGGCTGGTGAAGTTTGTCGATGTGGTGGTTGTTGTTGAATACACCTGGTGATTGGTGGTTGGGAGTGGTGTTGGTAAGGGAACACAGGTGATGGAGAGAGTGACTGCAGTGGTGGTACTGCTTGTGACCAACCTTGTAGTCTGTGAGCTAAATGAGTAATGAGCTAACCCGTTGTGGCCACCGGGGGGTTATGTAGCAGCTATCTCAGGTGACTGATGTTGCTGGATGATGGAACTTGTTTATTTGGTCATTTCTCGATGCCGATAAATATTCAAATTGCTAAGAACATTAGAATAAAGTTAAACTGACAATACGAGGCATGTATGTTTATACATGTGCATGAGTAGACTGTTTATGAATATGAATCAAAATATTTTTAACAAGTTAAAATATACGTTTTCTGATATAAATTCACTAGAACACGCCCAGCGTAGGATAACAAAGTTAATCCTGCAAATTAGAAACTTGTCATATGAAGAAAGATTAACTAAGTAGTACAAATTTGCATTCTCTAGAACGGCCAAGAATTCGGAGTGACTTAGTAGAGGTGTGCAAGTGGATGGATGGACACATCAAACGGGATATTAATAGGGTATTAGGAACATAAGAATGAAGGTAACTGCAGAAGGCCTATTGGCCCATACGAGAATAACAAAGTTAATCCTGCATATTAGAAACTTGTCATATGAAGAAAGATTGACTAAGTAGTACTAATTTGCATTCTCTAGAAAGGCCAAGAATTCGGAGTGACTTAGTAGAGGTGTGCAAGTGGATGGATGGACACATCAAACGGGATATTAATAGGGAATTAGGAACAAGAATGAAGGTAACTGCAGAAAGCCTATTGGCCCATACGAGGCAGCACCTATTTATATCTTCCCAATCCCATTAATATATAAGTCCAACGCATACTTGAAACAATCAAGGGATCCTACTTCTATCAAGATATGCGATAATTGGTTCCACAAATCAACAACCATGTTACCGAACCACTATTTTCCCAGGTATTTCCTAAATCTAAACGTAGGAAAATAAGAATAAACGTAACTGCAGATGTCCTACTGGCCCCACACAAGAAAGCTGCTATCTATAACCACCTAATCTCATTCATATATGTCTAAGAACATAAGAATAAAGGTAAGTGTTGAGATTGCGAAGTCGGATTGCGAAAGGGATCTGGGAGTTATGATTAGTAAGAATTTAAAACAAAAAGATCAATGCCTGAATGTTCGTAATAAGGCAAATAGGACACTAGGATTTATTAATCGAAGCGTAATTAACAAGACACCTGGTGTGGTTCCTCAGCTATATCTTGCTCTGGTTAGGCCCCATTTAGATTATACAGTTGAGTTTTGGTCGCCATACTATAGAATGGATATAAATTCACTTGAACGTGTCCAGCATAGAATGACTAAGTTAATTCCCCAAATTAGAAATCTTTCATATGAAGAAAGATTAACAAAGCTTAACTTGCATCACTGGAAAGGCGAAGAGTTAGGTGTGACATGATAGAGGTTTACAAGTGGGTGAATGGACAAAACAAAGGGGATATTAATAGGGTATTAAAAGTATCAACACAAGACAGAACACGAAACAATGGTTATAAATTGGATAAGTTTAGATTTAGGAAAGACTTGGGTAAATACTGGTTCAGTAACAGGGTTGTTGATTTGTGAAACCAATTGCCGCGTAACATTGTGGAGGTGGGGTCCCTCGATTGTTTCAAGCGTGGGTTGGACATGTATATGAGTGGGATTGGGTGGTTATAAATAGGAGCTGCCTCGTATGGGCCAACAGGCCTTCTGCAGTTGCCTTTGTTCTTATGTTCCTATCATTAGTGGCTTAGCACAAATCAATAGATTAGGCTATATTGAGCAACATTTAGTTGGGCTCCTGCCTAACTACAGTTAAGGTTTGGCAATAAATTTATATACCATAATAATGAGGAGTAATGGAATAGTGCTATGTATTTTGTTTGGTTTTATATAAAAGACTCTTATTTTGAGTGATGTTTATATAATTAGTATGGGGTAATCTCTTCAACTCTGGTATTTGATGAGTATTTATTAATATGTTATTGACCCTAACACGAAAATAATCCACACAATTAATGGATAAATTTATGTGAGTGCTTAGTCTTATGGTTGGATATTAATGTGCGCGTCAACTCCGCGGATTTAAAACCACTATTTTCCATGGATTTAAACACAAAATGACGCACTTAATTAATTTAGAGGTGCATAGCTACACTATGCATTATATTTATTGATAATTTTTATTTATTTCCTTACCTGTATTGAGGTTTGAAACCATTTTTGCTTTTTATTCCCCTTCCCTCGCCGTTTGAAACTCATAATCACAACTGTTAAATAATTTGTTAAAAAAAAGCAGTCATCGCACGTGGTAACTGACGCAATTGCGCGGTTATGGATTTCTAGAAAACTTCTGACATTCACCTACTTGAAATTAATGGTTAGTAAAATTAGTTTCTGGTCACAACCAATTTATGTTGTGGTGACAGGGGTTAATAATTTGGGTGTCAGGATTCCCAACATATAACACGGCAATCGAAACTAAACTGCATGATGTAAATGGGGCCTAACCAGAGCAGGATATAACTGAAGAATAACACAAGGTGTTTTATTACTAATGCTTTGATAAATAAATCCCAGTGTCCTATTTGCCTTATTTCGTCAACAGATCACTGTAAGCAGCGATTTTCCATTTTTCTTATATTCTTAGTCAAAACATTGATCTAAAATAGGTTAAGCAAGAAGAAGTTCTGTATAAGTATTTATTTTTATGATATCTATACAATGAACACGTGATATTGATACATTGAATCTGTGATATATTCAAGGTGTCATAAAAGTAAGTTAAAGGCGATGCTGCTTCTATGGTGGTGACAGTGTCGACGTTCATCACCATCAGGGGCTTAGTCACCTCCACCACCTTCACCTCAATCATTACCAGCTGCAGGGCTGGTGCCGTCACCGTCTGGACTGTGACGGAGGTCACGGGAACATCACTGACTTGGAACACGGTGTTGAGGAGGATCTGGTTGATGGGAAACACCACGATCTCTGTGACATTCTGCCACTCGTCCTGATACTGCACAGTCTGGAAGACGGGACAGAGCAGCGGCCGTGGCTTGCAGTAAAGGGTAGCGGATTATGATCTACCTTGCACAAGCACCGCAAGGTAGATCATAACCTCAGACTTGGAGTATGAGGCTAATATTTGCCTGGATCTTTCACGTTTTCTTTACCTTTGTACTGTGAAACAAAGTTTAGTATGAACCTAATCATACATTGAATTTTCCACAGCCTTTTCGGCAAGCTTGTAATGACGGTACTCGGGCTTGAGTTCCCACATATTCTTGTGAGGATTCTTAACATTATAGTTACATAGGTCTTTCAGGATCTCCTTTAGATATGTGATTGGTTGTCGGGTAATCTTGTGGAGATCCTTAATATTGTAATACTGATGCTTTTCAAATGCAGCAAACAACAACTCCATGACCTTATCTTTATCATCACGAATCGTCTTGCCTTCTGCCTTCTTCTTCTGCTCTAAATAAACATTATGTTTATGGTGTGAAATAGGCTTATAGCCGTTGAGGGGTCTGTCAATAAGCTTTACCGTATGAAGAGACTGGGCAGCTTTCTTCACAGCTTCCCTTTTCTGATTGATATAGTAGTCGTCCACTACAGGCTGACATTCTAGTTTGTGGATGACTTGTCCCTCAAAGGACAATTGCTGTGTCTCGGAAACTGCAGCATCCGAGCTGCTGCTGCCGAGATCTGGTTCAGAAAGAACTCCGAGTGTCATTTCTTTTAAACTATGAGAAATTACCTTGTGCTCCCGAGGAATTTTCCCGTCCTTCAAGGTGTGTTCACTAGATTTAAAGGTTATTGTCGGAGGTTTACCAGGCACCTTGGTAATCTTAAGCTTTCCAACGTCATGGCCAGCACAGTCTGCCCATTTGTCCCCAAATATTTAGGTACCTTGACCAGCCACAGCCCACGGCTGCAATTCGTAATATCCAAGTCCATCTTAAACTGTTGGCTCATGATGGAAAACACGAGAATATATAGTTACTTGACCTCTTTATAAAACGTCTTTCCGACACGTGCTAGTGTTTCAGAAAATATCTCCAATAGGGCTGGTGAAGTTTGTCGATGTGGTGGTTGTTGTTGAATACACCTGGTGATTGGTGGTTGGGAGTGGTGTTGGTAAGGGAACCACAGGTGATGGAGAGAGTGACTGCGGTGGTGGTACTGCTTGTGACCAACCTTGTAGTCTGTGAGCTAAATGAGTAATGAGCTAACCCGTTGTGGCCACCAGGGGGTTATGTAGCAGCTATCTCAGGTGACTGATGTT
>NC_091221.1:23853835-23869664 GCF_040958095.1 Procambarus clarkii | reverse complement strand
GGGAGAGGATTGGAGATCTGGTTGGTTAAATACCCCAGAAATCCTATCTCTCTTATATCTTTGAAGTATGGTGTAGTGGATACAGCATGCAACTGCCACCTTGTTGGCCAGCGTTCGAGTCCCCTGGTGGGTTGAGTGTCTAAAAAGTTATAAACTTCAGCTACTGGAATAGGGAAGTCTGTGCATTAAGCATTTGGCACTGAGTTTTCCCATATAACAGGAACCGATGAAAGAGCATCAGAGGTCCCACACTATTTCATTGCCTGGGAGAGGATTGGAGTTCTGGTTGGTTAAATATCCCAGAATTCCTACCTCTCTTATGGCTTTGAAGTATGGTGTAGTGGATACAGCATGCAACTGCCACCTTGTTGGCCAGTGTTCGAGTCCCCTGGTGGGTTGAGTGTCTAAAAAGTTATAAACTTCAGCGACTGGAATAGGGTAGTCTGTGCATTAAGCATTTGGCACTGAGTTTTCCCATATAACAGGAACCGATGAAAGAGCATCAGAGGTCCCACACTATCTCATTGCCTGGGAGAGGATTGGAGTTCTGGTTGGTTAAATACCCAGAATTCCTGCCTCTCTTATGGCTTTGAAGTATGGTGTAGTGGATACAGCATGCAACTGCCACCTTGTTGGCCAGTGTTCGAGTCCCCTGGTGGGTTGAGTGTCTAAAAAGTTATAAACTTCAGCTACTGGAATAGGGTAGTCTGTGCATTAAGCATTTGGCACTGAGTTTTCCCATATTACAGGAACCGATGAAAGAGCATCAGAGGTCCCACACTATCTCATTGCCTGGGAGTGGATTGGAGTTCTGGTTGGTTAAATACCCCAGAAATCCTACCTCTCTTATATCTTTGAAGTATGGTGTAGTGGATACAGCATGCAACTGCCACCTTGTTGGCCAGTGTTCGAGTCCCCTGGTGGGTTGAGTGTCTAAAAAGTTATAAACTTCAGCTACTGGAATAGGGAAGTCTGTGCATTAAGCATTTGGCACTGAGTTTTCCCATATAACAGGAACCGATGAAAGAGCATCAGAGGTCCCACACTATTTCATTGCCAGGGAGAGGATTGGAGTTCTGGTTGGTTAAATACCCCAGAATTCCTACCTCTCTTATGGCTTTGAAGTATGGTGTAGTGGATACAGCATGCAACTGCCACCTTGTTGGCCAGTGTTCGAGTCCCCTGGTGGGTTGAGTGTCTAAAAAGTTATAAACTTCAGCTACTGGAATAGGGTAGTCTGTGAATTAAGCATTTGGCACTGAGTTTTCCTATATAACAGGAACCGATGAAAGAGCATCAGAGGTCCCACACTATCTCATTGCCTGGGAGAGGATTGGAGTTCTGGTTGGTTAAATACCCCAGAATTCCTACCTCTCTTATGGCTTTGAAGTATGATGTAGTGGATACAGCATGCAACTGCCACCTTGTTGGCCAGTGTTCGAGTCCCCTGGTGGGTTGAGTGTCTAAAAAGTTATAAACTTCAGCTACTGGAATAGGGTAGTCTGTGCATTAAGCATTTGGCACTGAGTTTTCCCATATAACAGGAACCGATGAAAGAGCCTCAGAGGTCACACACTATCTCATTGCCTGGGAGAGGATTGGAGTTCTGGTTGGTTAAATACTCCAGAATTCCTATCGCTCCTTTGGCTTTGAAGTATGGTGTAGTGGATACAGCATGCAACTGCCACCTTGTTGGCCAGTGTTCGAGTCCCCTGGTGGGTTGAGTGTCTAAAAAGTTATAAACTTCAGCTACTGGAATAGGGTAGTCTGTGCATTAAGCATTTGGCACTGAATTTTCCCATATAACAGGAACCGATGAAAGAGCATCAGAGGTCCCACACTACCTCATTGCCTGGGAGAGGATTGGAGTTGTGGTTGATTAAATACCCCAGAATTCCTACCTCTCTTATTACTTTGAAGTATGGTGTAGTGGATACAGCATGCAACTGCCACTTTGTTGGCCAGTGTTCGAGTACCCTGGTGGGTTGAGTGTCTAAAAAGTTATAAACTTCAGCTACTGGAATAGGGTAGTCTGTGCATTAAGCATTTGGCACTGAGTTTTCCCATATAACAGGAACCGATGAAAGAGCATCAGAGGTCCCACACTATCTCATTGCCTGGGAGAGGATTGGAGTTCTGGTTGGTTAAATACCCCAGAATTCCTGCCTCTCTTATGGCTTTGAAGTATGGTGTAGTGGATACAGCATGCAACTGCCACCTTGTTGGCCAGTGTTCGAGTCCCCTGGTGGGTTGAGTGTCTATAAAGTTATAAACTTCAGCTACTGGAATAGGGTAGTCTGTGCATTAAGCATTTGGCACTGAGTTTTCCCATATAACAGGAACCGATGAAAGAGCATCAGAGGTCCCACACTATTTCATTGCCTGGGAGAGGATTGGAGTTCTGGTTGGTTAAATACCCCAGAATTCCTACCTCTCTTATGGCTTTGAAGTATGGTGTAGTGGATACAGCATGCAACTGCCACCTTGTTGGCCAGTGTTCGAGTCCCCTGGTGGGTTGAGTGTCTAAAAAGTTATAAACTTCAGCTCCTGGAATAGGGTAGTCTGTGCATTAAGCATTTGGCACTGAGTTTTTCCCATATAACAGGAACCGATGAAAGAGCATCAGAGGTCCCACACTATCTCATTGCCTGGGAGAGGATTGGAGTTCTGGTTGGTTAAATACCCTATAATTCCTACCTCTCTTATGGCTTTGAAGTATGGTGTAGTGGATACAGCATGGAACTGCCACTTTGTTGGCCAGTGTTCGAGTACCCTGGTGGGTTGAGTGTCTAAAAAGTTATAAACTTCAGCTACTGGAATAGGGTAGTCTGTGCATTAAGCATTTGGCACTGAGTTTTCCCATATAACAGGAACCGATGAAAGAGCATCAGAGGTCCCACACTATCTCATTGCCTGGGAGAGGATTGGAGTTCTGGTTGGTTAAATACTCCAGAATTCCTATCGCTCTTATGGCTTTGAAGTATGGTGTAGTGGATACAGCATGCAACTGCCACCTTGTTGGCCAGTGTTCGAGTTCCCTGGTGGGTTGAGTGTCTAAAAAGTTATAAACTTCTGCTACTGGAATAGGGTAGTCTGTGCATTAAGCATTTGACACTGAGTTTTCCCATATAAAACGAACCGATGAAAGAGCATCAGAGGTCCCACACTACCTCATTGCCTGGGAGAGGATTGGAGTTCTGGTTGAATAAATACCCCAGAATTCCTACCTCTCTTATGGCTTTGAAGTATGGTGTAGTGGATACAGCATGCAACTGCCACTTTGTTGGCCAGTGTTCGAGTACCCTGGTGGGTTGAGTGTCTAAAAAGTTATAAACTTCAGCTACTGGAATAGGGTAGTCTGTGCATTAAGCATTTGGCACTGAGTTTTCCCATATAACAGGAACCAATGAAAGAGCATCAAAGGTCCCACACTATCTCATTGCCTGGGAGAGGATTGGAGTTCTGGTTGGTTAAATACCCCAGAAATCCTACCTCTCTTATATCTTTGAAGTATGGTGTAGTGGATACAGCATGCAACTGCCACCTTGTTGGCCAATGTTCGAGTCCCCTGGTGGGTTGAGTGTCTAAAAAGTTATAAACTTCAGCTACTGGAATAGGGTAGTCTGTGCATTAAGCATTTGGCACTGAGTTTTCCCATATAACAGGAACCGATGAAAGAGCATCAGAGGTCCCACACTATCTCATTGCCTGGGAGAGGATTGGAGTTCTGGTTGGGTAAATACCCCAGAATTTTTACCTCTCCTATGGCTTTGAAGTATGGTGTAGTGGATACAGCATGCAACTGCCACCTTGTTGGGCAGTGTTCGAGTCCCCTGGTGGGTTGAGTGTCTAAAAAGTTATAAACTTCAGCTGCTGGAATAGGGTAGTCTGTGAATTAAGCATTTGGCACTGAGTTTTCCCATATAACAGGAACCGATGAAAGAGCATCAGAGGTCCCACACTATCTCATTGCCTGGGAGAGGATTGGAGTTCTGGTTGGTTAAATACCCAGAATTCCTACCTCTCTTATGGCTTTGAAGTATGGTGTAGTGGATACAGCATGCAACTGCCACCTTGTTGGCCAGTGTTCGAGTCCCCTGGTGGGTTGAGTGTCTAAAAAGTTATAAACTTCAGCTACTGGAATAGGGTAGTCTGTGCATTAAGCATTTGGCACTGAGTTTTCCCATATAACAGGAACCGATGAAAGAGCATCAGAGGTCCCACACTATCTCATTGCCTGGGAGAGGATTGGAGTTCTGGTTGGTTAAATACCCCAGAATTCCTGCCTCTCTTATGGCTTTGAAGTATGGTGTAGTGGATACAGCATGCAACTGCCACCTTGTTGGCCAGTGTTCGAATCCCCTGGTGGGTTGAGTGTCTAAAAAGTTATAAACTTCAGCTACTGGAATAGGGTAGTCTGTGCATTAAGCATTTGGCACTGAGTTTTCCCATATAACAGGAACCGATGAAAGAGCATCAGAGGTCCCACACTATTTCATTGCCTGGGAGAGGATTGGAGTTCTGGTTGGTTAAATACCCCAGAATTCCTACCTCTCTTATGGCTTTGAAGTATGGTGTAGTGGATACAGCATGCAACTGCCACCTTGTTGGCCAGTGTTCGAGTCCCCTGGTGGGTTGAGTGTCTAAAAAGTTATAAACTTCAGCTCCTGGAATAGGGTAGTCTGTGCATTAAGCATTTGGCACTGAGTTTTCCCATATAACAGGAACCGATGAAAGAGCATCAGAGGTCCCACACTATCTCATTGCCTGGGAGAGGATTGGAGTTCTGGTTGGTTAAATACCCTATAATTCCTACCTCTCTTATGGTTTTGAAGTATGGTGTAGTGGATACAGCATGGAACTGCCACTTTGTTGGCCAGTGTTCGAGTACCCTGGTGGGTTGAGTGTCTAAAAAGTTATAAACTTCAGCTACTGGAATAGGGTAGTCTGTGCATTAAGCATTTGGCACTGAGTTTTCCCATATAACAGGAACCGATGAAAGAGCATCAGAGGTCCCACACTATCTCATTGCCTGGGAGAGGATTGGAGTTCTGGTTGGTTAAATACTCCAGAATTCCTATCGCTCTTATGGCTTTGAAGTATGGTGTAGTGGATACAGCATGCAACTGCCACCTTGTTGGCCAGTGTTCGAGTTCCCTGGTGGGTTGAGTGTCTAAAAAGTTATAAACTTCTGCTACTGGAATAGGGTAGTCTGTGCATAAAGCATTTGACACTGAGTTTTCCCATATAAAACGAACCGATGAAAGAGCATCAGAGGTCCCACACTACCTCATTGCCTGGGAGAGGATTGGAGTTCTGGTTGAATAAATACCCCAGAATTCCTACCTCTCTTATGGCTTTGAAGTATGGTGTAGTGGATACAGCATGCAACTGCCACTTTGTTGGCCAGTGTTCGAGTACCCTGGTGGGTTGAGTGTCTAAAAAGTTATAAACTTCAGCTACTGGAAT
The DNA here is from genome assembly GCF_040958095.1 of Procambarus clarkii. Lineage (NCBI taxonomy): Eukaryota > Metazoa > Arthropoda > Malacostraca > Decapoda > Cambaridae > Procambarus > Procambarus clarkii. The sequence continues at coordinate 23,864,195 of NC_091221.1, read as the reverse complement.
AGGGTAGTCTGTGCATTAAGCATTTGGCACTGAGTTTTCCCATATAACAGGAACCAATGAAAGAGCATCAAAGGTCCCACACTATCTCATTGCCTGGGAGAGGATTGGAGTTCTGGTTGGTTAAATACCCCAGAAATCCTACCTCTCTTATATCTTTGAAGTATGGTGTAGTGGATACAGCATGCAACTGCCACCTTGTTGGCCAGTGTTCGAGTCCCCTGGTGGGTTGAGTGTCTAAAAAGTTATAAACTTCAGCTACTGGAATAGGGTAGTCTGTGCATTAAGCATTTGGCACTGAGTTTTCCCATATAACAGGAACCGATGAAAGAGCATCAGAGGTCCCACACTATCTCATTGCCTGGGAGAGGATTGGAGTTCTGGTTGGTTAAATACCCCAGAATTTTTACCTCTCCTATGGCTTTGAAGTATGGTGTAGTGGATACAGCATGCAAGTGCCACCTTGTTGGGCAGTGTTCGAGTCCCCTGGTGGGTTGAGTGTCTAAAAAGTTATAAACTTCAGCTGCTGGAATAGGGTAGTCTGTGAATTAAGCATTTGGCACTGAGTTTTCCCATATAACAGGAACCGATGAAAGAGCATCAGAGGTCCCACACTATCTCATTGCCTGGGAGAGGATTGGAGTTCTGGTTGGTTAAATACCCCAGAATTCCTACCTCTCTTATGGCTTTGAAGTATGGTGTAGTGGATACAGCATGCAACTGCCACCTTGTTGGCCAGTGTTCGAGTTCCCTGGTGGGTTGAGTGTCTAAAAAGTTATAAACTTCTGCTACTGGAATAGGGTAGTCTGTGCATTAAGCATTTGACACTGAGTTTTCCCATATAAAACGAACCGATGAAAGAGCATCAGAGGTCCCACACTACCTCATTGCCTGGGAGAGGATTGGAGTTCTGGTTGAATAAATACCCCAGAATTCCTACCTCTCTTATGGCTTTGAAGTATGGTGTAGTGGATACAGCATGCAACTGCCACTTTGTTGGCCAGTGTTCGAGTACCCTGGTGGGTTGAGTGTCTAAAAAGTTATAAACTTCAGCTACTGGAATAGGGTAGTCTGTGCATTAAGCATTTGGCACTGAGTTTTCCCATATAACAGGAACCAATGAAAGAGCATCAAAGGTCCCACACTATCTCATTGCCTGGGAGAGGATTGGAGTTCTGGTTGGTTAAATACCCCAGAAATCCTACCTCTCTTATATCTTTGAAGTATGGTGTAGTGGATACAGCATGCAACTGCCACCTTGTTGGCCAGTGTTCGAGTCCCCTGGTGGGTTGAGTGTCTAAAAAGTTATAAACTTCAGCTACTGGAATAGGGTAGTCTGTGCATTAAGCATTTGGCACTGAGTTTTCCCATATAACAGGAACCGATGAAAGAGCATCAGAGGTCCCACACTATCTCATTGCCTGGGAGAGGATTGGAGTTCTGGTTGGGTAAATACCCCAGAATTTTACCTCTCCTATGGCTTTGAAGTATGGTGTAGTGGATACAGCATGCAACTGCCACCTTGTTGGGCAGTGTTCGAGTCCCCTGGTGGGTTGAGTGTCTAAAAAGTTATAAACTTCAGCTGCTGGAATAGGGTAGTCTGTGAATTAAGCATTTGGCACTGAGTTTTCCCATATAACAGGAACCGATGAAAGAGCATCAGAGGTCCCACACTATCTCATTGCCTGGGAGAGGATTGGAGTTCTGGTTGGTTAAATACCCCAGAATTCCTACCTCTCTTATGGCTTTGAAGTATGGTGTAGTGGATACAGCATGCAACTGCCACCTTGTTGGCCAGTGTTCGAGTTCCCTGGTGGGTTGAGTGTCTAAAAAGTTATAAACTTCTGCTACTGGAATAGGGTAGTCTGTGCATTAAGCATTTGACACTGAGTTTTCCCATATAAAACGAACCGATGAAAGAGCATCAGAGGTCCCACACTACCTCATTGCCTGGGAGAGGATTGGAGTTCTGGTTGAATAAATACCCAGAATTCCTACCTCTCTTATGGCTTTGAAGTATGGTGTAGTGGATACAGCATGCAACTGCCACTTTGTTGGCCAGTGTTCGAGTACCCTGGTGGGTTGAGTGTCTAAAAAGTTATAAACTTCAGCTACTGGAATAGGGTAGTCTGTGCATTAAGCATTTGGCACTGAGTTTTCCCATATAACAGGAACCAATGAAAGAGCATCAAAGGTCCCACACTATCTCATTGCCTGGGAGAGGATTGGAGTTCTGGTTGGTTAAATACCCCAGAAATCCTACCTCTCTTATATCTTTGAAGTATGGTGTAGTGGATACAGCATGCAACTGCCACCTTGTTGGCCAGTGTTCGAGTCCCCTGGTGGGTTGAGTGTCTAAAAAGTTATAAACTTCAGCTACTGGAATAGGGTAGTCTGTGCATTAAGCATTTGGCACTGAGTTTTCCCATATAACAGGAACCGATGAAAGAGCATCAGAGGTCCCACACTATCTCATTGCCTGGGAGAGGATTGGAGTTCTGGTTGGGTAAATACCCCAGAATTTTTACCTCTCCTATGGCTTTGAAGTATGGTGTAGTGGATACAGCATGCAACTGCCACCTTGTTGGGCAGTGTTCGAGTCCCCTGGTGGGTTGAGTGTCTAAAAAGTTATAAACTTCAGCTGCTGGAATAGGGTAGTCTGTGAATTAAGCATTTGGCACTGAGTTTTCCCATATAACAGGAACCGATGAAAGAGCATCAGAGGTCCCACACTATCTCATTGCCTGGGAGAGGATTGGAGTTCTGGTTGGTTAAATACCCCAGAATTCCTACCTCTCTTATGGCTTTGAAGTATGGTGTAGTGGATACAGCATGCAACTGCCACCTTGTTGGCCAGTGTTCGAGTCCCCTGGTGGGTTGAGTGTCTAAAAAGTTATAAACTTCAGCTACTGGAATAGGGTAGTCTGTGCATTAAGCATTTGGCACTGAGTTTTCCCATATAACAGGAACCGATGAAAGAGCATCAGAGGTCCCCACACTATCTCATTGCCTGGGAGAGGATTGGAGTTCTGGTTGGTTAAATACCCCAGAATTCCTGCCTCTCTTATGGCTTTGAAGTATGGTGTAGTGGATACAGCATGCAACTGCCACCTTGTTGGCCAGTGTTCGAATCCCCAGGTGGGTTGAGTGTCTAAAAAGTTATAAACTTCAGCTACTGGAATAGGGTAGTCTGTGCATTAAGCATTTGGCACTGAGTTTTCCCATATAACAGGAACCGATGAAAGAGCATCAGAGGTCCCACACTATTTCATTGCCTGGGAGAGGATTGGAGTTCTGGTTGGTTAAATACCCCAGAATTCCTACCTCTCTTATGGCTTTGAAGTATGGTGTAGTGGATACAGCATGCAACTGCCACCTTGTTGGCCAGTGTTCGAGTCCCCTGGTGGGTTGAGTGTCTAAAAAGTTATAAACTTCAGCTCCTGGAATAGGGTAGTCTGTGCATTAAGCATTTGGCACTGAGTTTTCCCATATAACAGGAACCGATGAAAGAGCATCAGAGGTCCCACACTATCTCATTGCCTGGGAGAGGATTGGAGTTCTGGTTGGTTAAATACCCTATAATTCCTACCTCTCTTATGGCTTTGAAGTATGGTGTAGTGGATACAGCATGGAACTGCCACTTTGTTGGCCAGTGTTCGAGTACCCTGGTGGGTTGAGTGTCTAAAAAGTTATAAACTTCAGCTACTGGAATAGGGTAGTCTGTGCATTAAGCATTTGGCACTGAGTTTTCCCATATAACAGGAACCGATGAAAGAGCATCAGAGGTCCCACACTATCTCATTGCCTGGGAGAGGATTGGAGTTCTGGTTGGTTAAATACTCCAGAATTCCTATCGCTCTTATGGCTTTGAAATATGGTGTAGTGGATACAGCATGCAACTGCCACCTTGTTGGCCAGTGTTCGAGTTCCCTGGTGGGTTGAGTGTCTAAAAAGTTATAAACTTCTGCTACTGGAATAGGGTAGTCTGTGCATTAAGCATTTGACACTGAGTTTTCCCATATAAAACGAACCGATGAAAGAGCATCAGAGGTCCCACACTACCTCATTGCCTGGGAGAGGATTGGAGTTCTGGTTGAATAAATACCCCAGAATTCCTACCTCTCTTATGGCTTTGAAGTATGGTGTAGTGGATACAGCATGCAACTGCCACTTTGTTGGCCAGTGTTCGAGTACCCTGGTGGGTTGAGTGTCTAAAAAGTTATAAACTTCAGCTACTGGAATAGGGTAGTCTGTGCATTAAGCATTTGGCACTGAGTTTTCCCATATAACAGGAACCAATGAAAGAGCATCAAAGGTCCCACACTATCTCATTGCCTGGGAGAGGATTGGAGTTCTGGTTGGTTAAATCCCCCAGAAATCCTACCTCTCTTATATCTTTGAAGTATGGTGTAGTGGATACAGCATGCAACTGCCACCTTGTTGGCCAGTGTTCGAGTCCCCTGGTGGGTTGAGTGTCTAAAAAGTTATAAACTTCAGCTACTGGAATAGGGTAGTCTGTGCATTAAGCATTTGGCACTGAGTTTTCCCATATAACAGGAACCGATGAAAGAGCATCAGAGGTCCCACACTATCTCATTGCCTGGGAGAGGATTGGAGTTCTGGTTGGTTAAATACCCCAGAATTTTTACCTCTCCTATGGCTTTGAAGTATGGTGTAGTGGATACAGCATGCAACTGCCACCTTGTTGGGCAGTGTTCGAGTCCCCTGGTGGGTTGAGTGTCTAAAAAGTTATAAACTTCAGCTGCTGGAATAGGGTAGTCTGTGAATTAAGCATTTGGCACTGAGTTTTCCCATATAACAGGAACCGATGAAAGAGCATCAGAGGTCCCACACTATCTCATTGCCTGGGAGAGGATTGGAGTTCTGGTTGGTTAAATACCCCAGAATTCCTACCTCTCTTATGGCTTTGAAGTATGGTGTAGTGGATACAGCATGCAACTGCCACCTTGTTGGCCAGTGTTCGAGTCCCCTGGTGGGTTGAGTGTCTAAAAAGTTATAAACTTCAGCTACTGGAATAGGGTAGTCTGTGCATTAAGCATTTGGCACTGAGTTTTCCCATATAACAGGAACCGATGAAAGAGCATCAGAGGTCCCACACTATCTCATTGCCTGGGAGAGGATTGGAGTTCTGGTTGGTTAAATACCCCAGAATTCCTGCCTCTCTTATGGCTTTGAAGTATGGTGTAGTGGATACAGCATGCAACTGCCACCTTCTTGGCCAGTGTTCGAATCCCCTGGTGGGTTGAGTGTCTAAAAAGTTATAAACTTCAGCTACTGGAATAGGGTAGTCTGTGCATTAAGCATTTGGCACTGAGTTTTCCCATATAACAGGAACCGATGAAAGAGCATCAGAGGTCCCACACTATCTCATTGCCTGGGAGAGGATTGGAGTTCTGGTTGGTTAAATACCCCAGAATTCCTACCTCTCTTATGGCTTTGAAGTATGGTGTAGTGGATACAGCATGCAACTGTCACCTTGTTGGCCAGTGTTCGAGTCCCCTGGTGGGTTGAGTGTCTAAAAAGTTATAAACTTCAGCTCCTGGAATAGGGTAGTCTGTGCATTAAGCATTTGGCACTGAGTTTTTCCCATATAACAGGAACCGATGAAAGAGCATCAGAGGTCCCACACTATCTCATTGCCTGGGAGAGGATTGGAGTTCTGGTTGGTTAAATACCCTATAATTCCTACCTCTCTTATGGCTTTGAAGTATGGTGTAGTGGATACAGCATGGAACTGCCACTTTGTTGGCCAGTGTTCGAGTACCCTGGTGGGTTGAGTGTCTAAAAAGTTATAAACTTCAGCTACTGGAATAGGGTAGTCTGTGCATTAAGCATTTGGCACTGAGTTTTCCCATATAACAGGAACCGATGAAAGAGCATCAGAGGTCCCACACTATCTCATTGCCTGGGAGAGGATTGGAGTTCTGGTTGGTTAAATACTCCAGAATTCCTATCGCTCTTATGGCTTAGAAGTATGGTGTAGTGGATACAGCATGCAACTGCCACCTTGTTGGCCAGTGTTCGAGTTCCCTGGTGGGTTGAGTGTCTAAAAAGTTATAAACTTCTGCTACTGGAATAGGATAGTCTGTGCATTAAGCATTTGGCACTGAGTTTTCCCATATAAAACGAACCGATGAAAGAGCATCAGAGGTCCCACACTACCTCATTGCCTGGGAGAGGATTGGAGTTCTGGTTGAATAAATACCCCAGAAATCCTACCTCTCTTATGGCTTTGAAGTATGGTGTAGTGGATACAGCATGCAACTGCCACTTTGTTGGCCAGTGTTCGAGTACCCTGGTGGGTTGAGTGTCTAAAAAGTTATAAACTTCAGCTACTGGAATAGGGTAGTCTGTGCATTAAGCATTTGGCACTGAGTTTTCCCATATAACAGGAACCGATGAAAGAGCATCAAAGGTCCCACACTATCTCATTGCCTGGGAGAGGATTGGAGTTCTGGTTGGTTAAATACCCCAGAAATCCTACCTCTCTTATATCTTTGAAGTATGGTGTAGTGGATACAGCATGCAACTGCCACCTTGTTGGCCAGTGTTCGAGTCCCCTGGTGGGTTGAGTGTCTAAAAAGTTATAAACTTCAGCTACTGGAATAGGGTAGTCTGTGCATTAAGCATTTGGCACTGAGTTTTCCCATATAACAGGAACCGATGAAAGAGCATCAGAGGTCCCACACTATCTCATTGCCTGGGAGAGGATTGGAGTTCTGGTTGGTTAAATACCCCCGAAAAACTACCTCTCTTATATCTTTGAAGTATGGTGTACTGGATACAGCATGCAACTGCCACCTTGTTGGCCAGTGTTCGAGTCCCCTGGTGGGTTGAGTGTCTAAAAAGTTATAAACTTCAGCTACTGGAATAGAGTAGTCTGTGCATTAAGCATTTGGCACTGAGTTTTCCCATATAAGAGGAACCGATGAAAGAGCATCAGAGGTCCCACACTATCTCATTGCCTGGGAGAGGATTGGAGTTCTGGTTGGTTAAATACCCCAGAATTCCTACCTCTCTTATAGCTTTGAAGTATGGTGTAGTGGATACAGCATGCAACTGCCACCTTGTTGGCCAGTGTTCGAGTCCCCTGGTGGGTTGAGTGTCTAAAAAGTTATAAACTTCAGCTACTGGAATAGGGTAGTCTGTGCATTAAGCATTTGGCACTGAGTTTTCCCATATAACAGGAACCGATGAAAGAGCATCAGCGGTCCCACACTATCTCATTGCCTGGGAGAGGATTGGAGTTCTGGTTGGTTAAATACCCCAGAAATCCTACCTCTCTTATATCTTTGAAGTATGGTGTAGTGGATACAGCATGCAACTGCCACCTTGTTGGCCAGTGTTCGTGTCCCCTGGTGGGTTGAGTGTCTAAAAAGTTATAAACTTCAGCTACTGGAATAGAGTAGTCTGTGCATTAAGCATTTGGCACTGAGTTTTCCCATATAACAGGAACCGATGAAAGAGCATCAGAGGTCCCACACTATCTCATTGCCTGGGAGAGGATTGGAGTTCTGGTTGGTTAAATACCCCAGAAAAACTACCTCTCTTATATCTTTGAAGTATGGTGTACTGGATACAGCATGCAACTGCCACCTTGTTGGCCAGTGTTCGAGTCCCCTGGTGGGTTGAGTGTCTAAAAAGTTATAAACTTCAGCTACTGGAATAGGGAAGTCTGTGCATTAAGCATTTGGCACTGAGTTTTCCCATATAACAGGAACCGATGAAAGAGCATCAGAGGTCCCACACTATTTCATTGCCTGGGAGAGGATTGGAGTTCTGGTTGGTTAAATTCCCCAGAATTTTTACCTCTCCTATGGCTTTGAAGTATTGTGTAGTGGATACAGCATGCAACTGCCACTTTGTTGGCCAGTGTTCGAGTCCCCTGGTGGGTTGAGTGTCTAAAAAGTTATAAACTTCAGCTGCTGGAATAGGGTAGTCTGTGAATTAAGCATTTGGCACGGGGTTTCCCATATAACAGGAACCGATGAAAGAGCATCAGAGGTCCCACACTATCTCATTGCCTGGGAGAGGATTGGAGTTCTGGTTAGTTAAATACCCCAGAATTCCTACCTCTCTTATGGCTTTGAAGTATGGTGTAGTGGATACAGCATGCAACTGCCACCTTGTTGGCCAGTGTTCGAGTCCCCTGGTGGGTTGAGTGTCTAAAAAGTTATAAACTTCAGCTACTGGAATAGGGTAGTCTGTGCATTAAGCATTTGGCACTGAGTTTTCCCATATAACAGGAACCGATGAAAGAGCATTCAGAGGTCCCACACTATCTCATTGCCTGGGAGAGGATTGGAGTTCTGGTTGGTTAAATACCCCAGAATTCCTATCGCTCTCTATGGCTTTGAAGTATGGTGTAGTGGGATACAGCATGCAACTGCCACCTTGTTGGCCAGTGTTCGAGTCCCCTGGTGGGTTGAGTGTCTAAAAAGTTATAAACTTCAGCTACTGGAATAGGGTAGTCTGTGCATTAAGCATTTGGCACTGAGTTTTCCCATATAACAGGAACCGATGAAAGAGCATCAGAGGTCCCACACTATCTCATTGCCTGGGAGAGGATTGGAGTTCTGGTTGGTTAAATACCCCAGAAATACTACCTCTCTTATATCTTTGAAGTATGGTGTAGTGGATACAGCATGCAACTGCCACCTTGTTGGCCAGTGTTCGAGTCCCCTGGTGGGTTGAGTGTCTAAAAAAGTTATAAACTTCAGCTGCTGGAATAGGGTAGTCTGTGCATTAAGCATTTGGCACTGAGTTTTCCCATATAACAGGAACCGATGAAAGAGCATCAGAGGTCCCACACTATTCATTGCCTGGGAGAGGATTGGAGTTCTGGTTGGTTAAATACCCCAGAATTCCTACCTCTCTTATGGCTTTGAAGTATGGTGTAGTGGATACAGCATGCAACTGCCACCTTGTTGGCCAGTGTTCGAGTCCCCTGGTGGGTTGAGTGTCTAAAAAAGTTATAAACTTCAGCTACTGGAATAGGGTAGTCTGTGCATTAAGCATTTGGCACTGAGTTTTCCCATATAACAGGAACCGATGAAAGAGCATCAGAGGTCCCACACTATCTCATTGCCTGGGAGAGGATTGGAGTTCTGGTTGGTTAAATACCCCAGAAATTCCTACATCTCTTATAGGCTTTGAAGTATGGTGTAGTGGATACAGCATGCAACTGCCACTCTTGTTGGCCAGTGTTCGAGTCCCCTGGTGGGTTGAGTGTCTAAAAAGTTATAAACTTCAGCTACTGGAATAGGGTAGTCTGTGCATTAAGCATTTGGCACTGAGTTTTCCCATATAACAGGAACCGATGAAAGAGCATCAGAGGTCCCACACTATCTCATTGCCTGGGAGAGGATTGGAGTTCTGGTTGGTTAAATACCCCAGAATTACTACCTCTCTTATGGCTTTGAAGTATGGTGTAGTGGATACAGCATGCAACTGCACCTTGTTGGCCAGTGTTCGAGTCCCCTGGTGGGTTGAGTGTCTAAAAAGTTATAAACTTCAGCTCCTGGAATAGGGTAGTCTGTGCATTAAGCATTTGGCACTGAGTTTTCCCATATAACAGGAACCGATGAAAGAGCATCAGAGGTCCCACACTATCTCATTGCCTGGGAGAGGATTGGAGTTCTGGTTGGTTAAATACCCCAGAATTCCTACCTCTCTTATGGCTTTGAAGTATGGTGTAGTGGATACAGCATGCAACTGCCACCTTGTTGGCCAGTGTTCGAGTCCCCTGGTGGGTTGAGTGTCTAAAAAGTTATAAACTTCAGCTACTGGAATAGGGTAGTCTGTGCATTAAGCATTTGGCACTGAGTTTTCCCATATAACAGGAACCGATGAAAGAGCATCAGAGGTCCCACACTATCTCATTGCCTGGGAGAGGATTGGAGTTCTGGTTGGTTAAATACCTCCAGAATTCCTATCGCTCTTATGGCTTTGAAGTATGGTGTAGTGGATACAGCATGCAACTGCCACCTTGTTGGCCAGTGTTCGAGTCCCTGGTGGGTTGAGTGTCTAAAAAGTTATAAACTTCAGCTACTGGAATAGGGTAGTCTGTGCATTAAGCATTTGGCACTGAGTTTTCCCATATAAACAGGAACCGATGAAAGAGCATCAGAGGTCCCACACTATCCTCATTGCCTGGGAGAGGATTGGAGTTCTGGTTGTTAAATACCCCAGAAATTCCTACCTCTCTTATGGCTTTGAAGTATGGTGTAGTGGATACAGCATGCAACTGCCACTTTGTTGGCCAGTGTTCGAGTACCCTGGTGGGTTGAGTGTCTAAAAAGTTATAAACTTCAGCTACTGGAATAGGGTAGTCTGTGCATTA
>NC_091221.1:23804390-23853335 GCF_040958095.1 Procambarus clarkii | reverse complement strand
TTTAATTAAAGTTAATTGTAAAATAATGCTTGAGATGGCTGAAGACTTTTTCGTACTTAGAAAAACCTAAATTAAACACATAAGAAGTTTATTGGTCCTGATTTAAGTTAAAGGAAGAGGTGCAAAGGTGGTGGTGGGGTGGGGGGAGGATACGGGATTTAGAGGTGGAATGAAGAGAGGGAACAAGGGGAGTGGTGCTGGTGAAACAGGGAGGAACAGGGGTGCTGTACAGGTGATACAGGGATGGGGATGGGGGAACAGGGGGAGTGGTGCAGATGAAACAGGGATGAAGAGGGAGAAACAGGGGGATGTGGTGCAGGTGAAACAGGGATGAAGAGGGAGAAACAGAGGGAGTGGTGCAGGTGAAACAGGGATGGGGATGAGGGAACAGGGGGAGTGGTGCAGGTGAAACAGGGATGGGGATGGGGGAACAGGGGGAGTGGTGCAGGTGAAACAGGGATGCAGAGGGAGAAACAGGGGGGAGTGGTGCAGGTGAAACAGGGATTAAAGGAAAATTTATATAAGTAGATAGATGGATGTTTACATTGATTGCTAAATATATACATTGACGGATAGACGGATGCATAGATGCATCCGTCTATCTGATGGATGGAAAGACATATGAGTAGATGGATGGATAGACAGAAGAGTTGATGGACGGATAAATGGAATATAAATGTATATAATGATAAATGGTTGGTTTATGGGAAGATAGATTGATGGATTGACAGATATAAGTAGATAGATAGATGGATCCATTGATGGATTCATTTGTGCTTATCTCTTGAGGTTCTTCTTGAGATGATTTCGGGTCTTTAGTGTCCCCGCGGTCCGGTCCTCGACCAAACCTCCACCCCCAGGAAGCGCCCGTGACAGCTGACTAATACCCAGGTACCTGTTTTACTGCAAGGTATCAGGGGCACAGGGTGAAAGAAACTCTGCCCATTGTTTCTCGGCGGCGCCCGGAATCGAACCCGGGACCACAGGATCACATGTCCAGTGTCCAGTGTGCTGTCCGCTCGGCCGACTGGCTCCCCGGTCGGAGGGGAGCCGGTGAACAGGCGAATCAGGTTAAAGAATATCTGTCGATTTGCTATTGCATCAACTGAGATTCGATATGGGACCATTAGGATTATAACCAACGAACTCTCTCCGTTTAGACGGTAGGCCTCCAGTTTGTGTGTGTGTGTGTGTGTGTGTGTGTGTGTGTGTGTGTGTGTGTGTGTGTGTGTGTGTGTGTGTGTGTGTGTGTGTGTGTGTGTGTGTGTGTGTGTGTGTGTGTGTGTGTGTGTGTGTGTGTGTGTGTGTGTGTGTGTGTGTGTGTTAGAGAGAAATAGATGTAGTAGATATAAAAAAATGGAAAAATACATATATTTGATAGGCGGGGTCCAAGAGCTAATAACTCGATTCTGCAGATACATATAGTAAATACAAGGAGAAAATAAATACACACACACACACACATTAATTGATAATGGACTGTTTTGTGTGCGTATCCATGTGTACTATTGTCAAGACCGACAGACACGTGAAGCTATGTGTGTGTATGTGTACCTGTAATTGAACTGACATGTGTACGGTAATTATCTGTATGTGTCCATTTTAAAGGTACACATTAGTGAATGTGTATTTATGTAAATTGATTGACATATGTACGTGTGCGCGCGATTAGTGTTACTTTAATTTATATGGTTAACATTTATACGTTTGAATGACATAGTTTCCCATTATTGTCACATTTTTTGTTACATGTCTACTATTGTCAAGATGGACAGACACGTCCAGCTATGAGTGTTTATGTGTACCAGTAATTGAACTGACATGTGTACTGCAACTATCTGCGTGTGTCCATTTTAAAGGAATATATTAGTGAATGTTTATTTATGTAAATTGATTGGAATATGTATGTGGACGCTCGGTTAGTGTAACTGTAATTTATATGGTTAACGTTTGCATGACATAGTTTCCCCTCATTGTCACATTTTTTGTTACTATTTCGCTGTTCACTTTCACTCTCTCTGAATCCCGTGGACTAATTGTGCTCACGTGTGTTTGTGTAGGGAAGGGGAACCATAGGCTTTTCACACAATAATTTGCAACTATTTGCTGAGAAAAGTTTCAAAAGATCATCTATGTTTATAATAAGTCTTCTTTTTCCTAACATACCAGTCAATCACACAGTACCTAACCTCAGTCAGAAACACTCTTCTTACTATATCTCGCAACGTCTTTTGCATATATATCCTATCTTAAATAATTAACAATTTTAATTCATAACTGCCAACCCCCCTCCCATCCAAAGCTTTCAAAGCCACCAAACATCATTCCTTTCCCTTAACCTCTCCCAAATTATCTTTTGCACCAATTCACAAACAAGGGGGCTTTATAGCTGAGTGGACGTCGCTCTCGACTCGTAATCGTAGCTCATTCGATCCCACGGTGATGGAACAAGCGGAAATCAGCAGAGTTTCTATCATTCTGATGCCCCTGTTACCTAGCAGTAAATATGTACCTGGGCGTTAGACAGCTGTTACGGGCTGCTTCCTGGGTGTGTGTGTGTGGAATGTTTTTTATTAGTAATAATTGATTGATTGACAGTCGAGAGGCGGGCCGAAAGAGTAGAGCTCAACCCACGCAAGCATAACTAGGTGAACACAACTAGATAAATACTAACCAACCACGATCTCGACAATCCATTACACACACAACCCCCCTCCCCCTCCCCCCCCCCCCAAACTCCCGAAATCGTTCTACCTAAATCAATAAAAATTAAAACAAATCAATTAATTCACCACAAAGAGTAACTATAAATAAAGGAACCAAATTTGAGACATACAGCGACTCCAGCGTGGTCTAGTAGGAAGAGAACGTGTTCTCATCTGGATAGATTGCGATCGAGTCTGTCGGAACGGGTGTGTAACTGCAGGGCACAAATATTTGTGTGTCCCCTCCTGTAGCTGCCTCTGTTTCGACAGGTTCCCTGGATAGCTGGAATTGACCTGGCCCTTGGAAAGTGGGAAAGGGGTGAAATCCGTTGGGCCCACGGATGGATACCTTGGATCCATGGACCTAGAGCAGGTCTAATCACCTGGGATTCGAACCCACGGTGGAAATAAGGGAGGAGATATGGGAAGGGGGGGGGGGAAGGATGTTTCCCTGGAACCAAACCTCACATAAACCCGGACACTCACACACACACCCTCACCCGAACACTCACAGGGGCACTCACACTCACACACTCCCATAGACTGTGATAAGGGAGACCATCTGAAGGGACACAGATGGCCTCCTGGACCCACAGGTATAACCGGACACACTAACACCCGGACACTCACAGGGACACTCACACACACTCGCCCGGACACTCACAGGGATATACACACTCACACACAGACACACATCCATAGACACAAACTGTGATAAGGGAGACCATCTGAGGGGACACAGATGGCCTCCTGGACACACAAGTATATATCAATATTTAATTTAAAATTTATTTTTTTAATTTTATTAAATAAGTAATCAAATTAATGTTTTTTAATAAATTATTATTTTATTAAATTATTAAATAATTATATTATTAAAACAAATTAAATTAAATTTAATAATTAAATATTTATTATTTAATTTACAAATATGACAGATTTTTAAAATATATATATTTATATATATATATATATATATATATATATATATATATATATATATATATATATATATATATGTATATATATGTATATATACATATATATATATATATATATATATATATATATATATATATATATATATATATTATATATATATATATATATATATATATATATATATATATATATACATACATGCGAACAAGCCTTAATGGTCCCCAGGACTATATGCAACTGAAACTCACATGCCAGAAGTGACGCGAACCCATACTGCCAGGAGCAATGCAACTGGTATGTACAGGACGCCTTAATCCGCTTGTGTCAATTTTAAAGGAATATATTAGTGAATATTTATTTATGTAAATTGATATATATATATATATATATATATATATATATATATATATTATATATATATATATAATATATATAAAGAGAATGTCTGTCTATGTAATGAGGCCACATGCTGGAGGCTGCAGCCATACACAGATTTATTTTAAAATTTATTTATTAATATATTATTAAGGCTTATTATTACTAAATTAATGTATTTGTAGAGGGAATGGTCTGGGGTAGGGAACGGGCATAGGTTGGTCAGTGTTGACTTTAGCTAAAGGATTTAGGAATAATTATTAATTATTCTTATCACTCCCCCCCCCCCTACCAATTTAATTAAAGTTAATTGTAAAATAATGCTTGAGATGGCTGAAGACTTTTTCGTACTTAGAAAAAACCTAAATTAAACACATAAAGAAGTTTATTGGTCCTGATTTAAGTTAAAGGAAGAGGTGCAAAGGTGGTGGTGGGGGTGGGGGGAGGATACGGGATTTAGAGGTGGAATGAAGAGAGGGAACAAGGGGAGTGGTGCTGGTGAAACAGGGAGGAACAGGGGGTGCTGTACAGGTGATACAGGGATGGGGATGGGGGAACAGGGGGAGTGGTGCAGATGAAACAGGGATGAAGAGGGAGAAACAGGGGGATGTGGTGCAGGTGAAACAGGGATGAAGAGGGAGAAACAGAGGGAGTGGTGCAGGTGAAACAGGGATGGGGATGAGGGAACAGGGGGAGTGGTGCAGGTGAAACAGGGATGGGGATGGGGGAACAGGGGGAGTGGTGCAGGTGAAACAGGGATGCAGAGGGAGAAACAGGGGGGAGTGGTGCAGGTGAAACAGGGATTAAGGAAAATTTATATAAGTAGATAGATGGATGTTTACATTGATTGCTAAATATATACATTGACGGATAGACGGATGCATAGATGCATCCGTCTATCTGATGGATGGAAAGACATATGAGTAGATGGATGGATAGACAGAAGAGTTGATGGACGGATAAATGGAATATAAATGTATATAATGATAAATGGTTGGTTTATGGGAAGATAGATTGATGGATTGACAGATATAAGTAGATAGATGGATCCATTGATGGATTCATTTGTGCTTATCTCTTGAGGTTCTTCTTGAGATGATTTCGGGTCTTTAGTGTCCCCGCGGTCCGGTCCTCGACCAAACCTCCACCCCCAGGAAGCGGCCCGTGACAGCTGACTAATACCCAGGTACCTGTTTTACTGCAAGGTATCAGGGGCACAGGGTGAAAGAAACTCTGCCCATTGTTTCTCGGCGGCGCCCGGAATCGAACCCGGGACCACAGGATCACAAGTCCAGTGTCCAGTGTGCTGTCCGCTCGGCCGACTGGCTCCCCGGTCGGAGGGGAGCCGGTGAACAGGCGAATCAGGTTAAAGAATATCTGTCGATTTGCTATTGCATCAACTGAGATTCGATATGGGACCATTAGGATTATAACCAACGAACTCTCTCCGTTTAGACGGTAGGCCTCCAGTTTGTGTGTGTGTGTGTGTGTGTGTGTGTGTGTGTGTGTGTGTGTGTGTGTGTGTGTGTGTGTGTGTGTGTGTGTGTGTGTGTGTGTGTGTGTTAGAGAGAAATAGATGTAGTAGATATAAAAAAATGGAAAAATACATATATTTGATAGGCGGGGTCCAAGAGCTAATAACTCGATTCTGCAGATACATATAGTAAATACAAGGAGAAAATAAATACACACACACACACACATTAATTGATAATGGACTGTTTTGTGTGCGTATCCATGTGTACTATTGTCAAGACCGACAGACACGTGAAGCTATGTGTGTGTATGTGTACCTGTAATTGAACTGACATGTGTACGGTAATTATCTGTATGTGTCCATTTTAAAGGTACACATTAGTGAATGTGTATTTATGTAAATTGATTGACATATGTACGTGTGCGCGCGATTAGTGTTACTTTAATTTATATGGTTAACATTTATACGTTTGAATGACATAGTTTCCCATTATTGTCACATTTTTTGTTACATGTCTACTATTGTCAAGATGGACAGACACGTCCAGCTATGAGTGTTTATGTGTACCAGTAATTGAACTGACATGTGTACTGCAACTATCTGCGTGTGTCCATTTTAAAGGAATATATTAGTGAATGTTTATTTATGTAAATTGATTGGAATATGTATGTGGACGCTCGGTTAGTGTAACTGTAATTTATATGGTTAACGTTTGCATGACATAGTTTCCCCTCATTGTCACATTTTTTGTTACTATTTCGCTGTTCACTTTCACTCTCTCTGAATCCCGTGGACTAATTGTGCTCACGTGTGTTTGTGTAGGGAAGGGGGAACCATAGGCTTTTCACACAATAATTTGCAACTATTTGCTGAGAAAAGTTTCAAAGATCATCTATGTTTATAATAAGTCTTCTTTTTCCTAACATACAGTCAATCACACAGTACCTAACCTCAGTCAGAAACACTTTTCTTACTATATCTCGCAACGTCTTTTGCATATATATCCTATCTTAAATAATTAACAATTTTAATTCATAACTGCCAACCCCCCTCCCATCCAAAGCTTTCAAAGCCACCAAACATCATTCCTTTCCCTTAACCTCTCCCAAATTATCTTTTGCACCAATTCACAAACAAGGGGGCTTTATAGCTGAGTGGACGTCGCTCTCGACTCGTAATCGTAGCTCATTCGATCCCACGGTGATGGAACAAGCGAAATCAGCAGAGTTTCTATCATTCTGATGCCCCTGTTACCTAGCAGTAAATATGTACCTGGGCGTTAGACAGCTGTTACGGGCTGCTTCCTGGGTGTGTGTGTGTGGAATGTTTTTTATTAGTAATAATTGATTGATTGACAGTCGAGAGGCGGGCCGAAAGAGTAGAGCTCAACCCACGCAAGCATAACTAGGTGAACACAACTAGATAAATACTAACCAACCACGATCTCGACAATCCATTACACACACAACCCCCCCTCCCCCTCCCCCCCCCCCAAACTCCCGAAATCGTTCTACCTAAATCAATAAAAAATTAAAACAAATCAATTAATTCACCACAAAGAGTAACTATAAATAAAGGAACCAAATTTGAGACATACAGCGACTCCAGCGTGGTCTAGTAGGAAGAGAACGTGTTCTCATCTGGATAGATTGCGATCGAGTCTGTCGGAACGGGTGTGTAACTGCAGGGCACAAATATTTGTGTGTCCCCTCCTGTAGCTGCCTCTGTTTCGACAGGTTCCCTGGATAGCTGGAATTGACCTGGCCCTTGGAAAGTGGGAAGGGGTGAAATCCGTTGGGCCCACGGATGGATACCTTGGATCCATGGACCTAGAGCAGGTCTAATCACCTGGGATTCGAACCCACGGTGGAAATAAGGGAGGAGATATGGGAAGGGGGGGGGGGGAAGGATGTTTCCCTGGAACCAAACCTCACATAAACCCGGACACTCACACACACACCCTCACCCGAACACTCACAGGGGCACTCACACTCACACACTCCCATAGACTGTGATAAGGGAGACCATCTGAAGGGACACAGATGGCCTCCTGGACCCACAGGTATAACCGGACACACTAACACCCGGACACTCACAGGGACACTCACACACACTCGCCCGGACACTCACAGGGATATACACACTCACACACAGACACACATCCATAGACACAAACTGTGATAAGGGAGACCATCTGAGGGGACACAGATGGCCTCCTGGACACACAAGTATATATCAATATTTAATTTAAATTTATTTTTTTAATTTTATTAAATAAGTAATCAAATTAATGTTTTTTAATAAATTATTATTTTATTAAATTATTAAATAATTATATTATTAAAACAAATTAAATTAAATTTAATAATTAAATATTTATTATTTAATTTACAAATATGACAGATTTTTAAATATTATATTTATATATATATATATATATATATATATATATATATATATATATATATATATATATATATATATATATATATATATATATATATATATATATATATATATATATATATATATATATATATATATATATATATATATATATATATATATATATATATATATATATATATATATATATATACATACATGCGAACAAGCCTTAATGGTCCCCAGGACTATATGCAACTGAAAACTCACATGCCAGAAGTGACTCGAACCCATACTGCCAGGAGCAATGCAACTGGTATGTACAGGACGCCTTAATCCGCTTGTGTCAATTTTAAAGGAATATATTAGTGAATATTTATTTATGTAAATTGATATATATATATATATATATATATATATATATTATATATATATATATATATATATATATATATATATAATATATATATAAGAGAATGTCTGTCTATGTAATGAGGCCACATGCTGGAGGCTGCAGCCATACACAGATTTATTTTAAAATTTATTTATTAATATATTATTAAGGCTTATTATTACTAAATTAATGTATTTGTAGAGGGAATGGTCTGGGGTAGGGAACGGGCATAGGTTGGTCAGTGTTGACTTTAGCTAAAGGATTTAGGAATAATTATTAATTATTCTTATCACTCCCCCCCCCCCTACCAATTTAATTAAAGTTAATTGTAAAATAATGCTTGAGATGGCTGAAGACTTTTTCGTACTTAGAAAAAACCTAAATTAAACACATAAAGAAGTTTATTGGTCCTGATTTAAGTTAAAGGAAGAGGTGCAAAGGTGGTGGTGGGGGTGGGGGGAGGATACGGGATTTAGAGGTGGAATGAAGAGAGGGAACAAGGGGAGTGGTGCTGGTGAAACAGGGAGGAACAGGGGGTGCTGTACAGGTGATACAGGGATGGGGATGGGGGAACAGGGGGAGTGGTGCAGATGAAACAGGGATGAAGAGGGAGAAACAGGGGGAGTGGTGCAGGTGAAACAGGGATGAAGAGGGAGAAACAGAGGGAGTGGTGCAGGTGAAACAGGGATGGGGATGAGGGAACAGGGGGAGTGGTGCAGGTGAAACAGGGATGGGGATGGGGGAACAGGGGGAGTGGTGCAGGTGAAACAGGGATGCAGAGGGAGAAACAGGGGGAGTGGTGCAGGTGAAACAGGGATTAAAGGAAAATTTATATAAGTAGATAGATGGATGTTTACATTGATTGCTAAATATATACATTGACGGATAGACGGATGCATAGATGCATCCGTCTATCTGATGGATGGAAAGACATATGAGTAGATGGATGGATAGACAGAAGAGTTGATGGACGGATAAATGGAATATAAATGTATATAATGATAAATGGTTGGTTTATGGGAAGATAGATTGATGGATTGACAGATATAAGTAGATAGATAGATGGATCCATTGATGGATTCATTTGTGCTTATCTCTTGAGGTTCTTCTTGAGATGATTTCGGGTCTTTAGTGTCCCCGCGGTCCGGTCCTCGACCAAACCTCCACCCCCAGGAAGCGGCCCGTGACAGCTGACTAATACCCAGGTACCTGTTTTACTGCAAGGTATCAGGGGCACAGGGTGAAAGAAACTCTGCCCATTGTTTCTCGGCGGCGCCCGGAATCGAACCCGGGACCACAGGATCACAAGTCCAGTGTCCAGTGTGCTGTCCGCTCGGCCGACTGGCTCCCCGGTCGGAGGGGAGCCGGTGAACAGGCGAATCAGGTTAAAGAATATCTGTCGATTTGCTATTGCATCAACTGAGATTCGATATGGGACCATTAGGATTATAACCAACGAACTCTCTCCGTTTAGACGGTAGGCCTCCAGTTTGTGTGTGTGTGTGGTGTGTGTGTGTGTGTGTGTGTGTGTGTGTGTGTGTGTGTGTGTGTGTGTGTGTGTGTGTGTGTGTTAGAGAGAAATAGATGTAGTAGATATAAAAAAATGGAAAAATACATATATTTGATAGGCGGGGTCCAAGAGCTAATAACTCGATTCTGCAGATACATATAGTAAATACAAGGAGAAAATAAATACACACACACACACACACATTAATTGATAATGGACTGTTTTGTGTGCGTATCCATGTGTACTATTGTCAAGACCGACAGACACGTGAAGCTATGTGTGTGTATGTGTACCTGTAATTGAACTGACATGTGTACGGTAATTATCTGTATGTGTCCATTTTAAAGGTACACATTAGTGAATGTGTATTTATGTAAATTGATTGACATATGTACGTGTGCGCGCGATTAGTGTTACTTTAATTTATATGGTTAACATTTATACGTTTGAATGACATAGTTTCCCATTATTGTCACATTTTTTGTTACATGTCTACTATTGTCAAGATGGACAGACACGTCCAGCTATGAGTGTTTATGTGTACCAGTAATTGAACTGACATGTGTACTGCAACTATCTGCGTGTGTCCATTTTAAAGGAATATATTAGTGAATGTTTATTTATGTAAATTGATTGGAATATGTATGTGGACGCTCGGTTAGTGTAACTGTAATTTATATGGTTAACGTTTGCATGACATAGTTTCCCCTCATTGTCACATTTTTTGTTACTATTTCGCTGTTCACTTTCACTCTCTCTGAATCCCGTGGACTAATTGTGCTCACGTGTGTTTGTGTAGGGAAGGGGGAACCATAGGCTTTTCACACAATAATTTGCAACTATTTGCTGAGAAAAGTTTCAAAAGATCATCTATGTTTATAATAAGTCTTCTTTTTCCTAACATACAAGTCAATCACACAGTACCTAACCTCAGTCAGAAACACTTTTCTTACTATATCTCGCAACGTCTTTTGCATATATATCCTATCTTAAATAATTAACAATTTTAATTCATAACTGCCAACCCCCCTCCCATCCAAAGCTTTCAAAGCCACCAAACATCATTCCTTTCCCTTAACCTCTCCCAAATTATCTTTTGCACCAATTCACAAACAAGGGGGCTTTATAGCTGAGTGGACGTCGCTCTCGACTCGTAATCGTAGCTCATTCGATCCCACGGTGATGGAACAAGCGGAAATCAGCAGAGTTTCTATCATTCTGATGCCCCTGTTACCTAGCAGTAAATATGTACCTGGGCGTTAGACAGCTGTTACGGGCTGCTTCCTGGGTGTGTGTGTGTGGAATGTTTTTTATTAGTAATAATTGATTGATTGACAGTCGAGAGGCGGGCCGAAAGAGTAGAGCTCAACCCACGCAAGCATAACTAGGTGAACACAACTAGATAAATACTAACCAACCACGATCTCGACAATCCATTACACACACAACCCCCCCTCCCCCCCCCCCCCCCCAAACTCCCGAAATCGTTCTACCTAAATCAATAAAACAAATCAATTAATTCACCACAAAGAGTAACTATAAATAAAGGAACCAAATTTGAGACATACAGCGACTCCAGCGTGGTCTAGTAGGAAGAGAACGTGTTCTCATCTGGATAGATTGCGATCGAGTCTGTCGGAACGGGTGTGTAACTGCAGGGCACAAATATTTGTGTGTCCCCTCCTGTAGCTGCCTCTGTTTCGACAGGTTCCCTGGATAGCTGGAATTGACCTGGCCCTTGGAAAGTGGGGAAGGGGTGAAATCCGTTGGGCCCACGGATGGATACCTTGGATCCATGGACCTAGAGCAGGTCTAATCACCTGGGATTCGAACCCACGGTGGAAATAAGGGAGGAGATATGGGAAGGGGGGGGGGGAAGGATGTTTCCCTGGAACCAAACCTCACATAAACCCGGACACTCACACACACACCCTCACCCGAACACTCACAGGGGCACTCACACTCACACACTCCCATAGACTGTGATAAGGGAGACCATCTGAAGGGACACAGATGGCCTCCTGGACCCACAGGTATAACCGGACACACACACACCCGGACACTCACAGGGACACTCACACACACTCGCCCGGACACTCACAGGGATATACACACTCACACACAGACACACATCCATAGACACAAACTGTGATAAGGGAGACCATCTGAGGGGACACAGATGGCCTCCTGGACACACAAGTATATATCAATATTTAATTTAATATTTATTTTTTTAATTTTATTAAATAAGTAATCAAATTAATGTTTTTTAATAAATTATTATTTTATTAAATTATTAAATAATTATATTAATAAAACAAATTAAATTAAATTTAATAATTAAATATTTATTATTTAATTTACAAATATGACAGATTTTTTAAATATATATATTTATATATATATATATATATATATATATATATATATATATATATATATATATATATATATATATATATATATATATATATATATATATATATATATATATATATATATATATATATATATATATATATATATATATATATATATATATATATACATACATGCGAACAAGCCTTAATGGTCCCCAGGACTATATGCAACTGAAAACTCACATGCCAGAAGTGACTCGAACCCATACTGCCAGGAGCAATGCAACTGGTATGTACAGGACGCCTTAATCCGCTTGTGTCAATTTTAAAGGAATATATTAGTGAATATTTATTTATGTAAATTGATATATATATATATATATATATATATATATATATATATATATATATATATATATATATATATATATATATAAAGAGAATGTCTGTCTATGTAATGAGGCCACATGCTGGAGGCTGCAGCCATACACAGATTTATTTTAAAATTTATTTATTAATATATTATTAAGGCTTATTATTACTAAATTAATGTATTTGTAGAGGGAATGGTCTGGGGTAGGGAACGGGCATAGGTTGGTCAGTGTTGACTTTAGCTAAAGGATTTAGGAATAATTATTAATTATTCTTATCACTCCCCCCCCCCCTACCAATTTAATTAAAGTTAATTGTAAAATAATGCTTGAGATGGCTGAAGACTTTTTCGTACTTAGAAAAAACCTAAATTAAACACATAAAGAAGTTTATTGGTCCTGATTTAAGTTAAAGGAAGAGGTGCAAAGGTGGTGGTGGGGGTGGGGGGAGGATACGGGATTTAGAGGTGGAATGAAGAGAGGGAACAAGGGGAGTGGTGCTGGTGAAACAGGGAGGAACAGGGGGTGCTGTACAGGTGATACAGGGATGGGGATGGGGGAACAGGGGGAGTGGTGCAGATGAAACAGGGATGAAGAGGGAGAAACAGGGGGAGTGGTGCAGGTGAAACAGGGATGAAGAGGGAGAAACAGAGGGAGTGGTGCAGGTGAAACAGGGATGGGGATGAGGGAACAGGGGGAGTGGTGCAGGTGAAACAGGGATGGGGATGGGGGAACAGGGGGAGTGGTGCAGGTGAAACAGGGATGCAGAGGGAGAAACAGGGGGGAGTGGTGCAGGTGAAACAGGGATTAAAGGAAAATTTATATAAGTAGATAGATGGATGTTTACATTGATTGCTAAATATATACATTGACGGATAGACGGATGCATAGATGCATCCGTCTATCTGATGGATGGAAAGACATATGAGTAGATGGATGGATAGACAGAAGAGTTGATGGACGGATAAATGGAATATAAATGTATATAATGATAAATGGTTGGTTTATGGGAAGATAGATTGATGGATTGACAGATATAAGTAGATAGATAGATGGATCCATTGATGGATTCATTTGTGCTTATCTCTTGAGGTTCTTCTTGAGATGATTTCGGGTCTTTAGTGTCCCCGCGGTCCGGTCCTCGACCAAACCTCCACCCCCAGGAAGCGGCCCGTGACAGCTGACTAATACCCAGGTACCTGTTTTACTGCAAGGTATCAGGGGCACAGGGTGAAAGAAACTCTGCCCATTGTTTCTCGGCGGCGCCCGGAATCGAACCCGGGACCACAGGATCACAAGTCCAGTGTCCAGTGTGCTGTCCGCTCGGCCGACTGGCTCCCCGGTCGGAGGGGAGCCGGTGAACAGGCGAATCAGGTTAAAGAATATCTGTCGATTTGCTATTGCATCAACTGAGATTCGATATGGGACCATTAGGATTATAACCAACGAACTCTCTCCGTTTAGACGGTAGGCCTCCAGTTTGTGTGTGTGTGTGTGTGTGTGTGTGTGTGTGTGTGTGTGTGTGTGTGTGTGTGTGTGTGTGTGTGTGTGTGTGTGTGTGTGTGTGTTAGAGAGAAATAGATGTAGTAGATATAAAAAAATGGAAAAATACATATATTTGATAGGCGGGGTCCAAGAGCTAATAACTCGATTCTGCAGATACATATAGTAAATACAAGGAGAAAATAAATACACACACACACACACACATTAATTGATAATGGACTGTTTTGTGTGCGTATCCATGTGTACTATTGTCAAGACCGACAGACACGTGAAGCTATGTGTGTGTATGTGTACCTGTAATTGAACTGACATGTGTACGGTAATTATCTGTATGTGTCCATTTTAAAGGTACACATTAGTGAATGTGTATTTATGTAAATTGATTGACATATGTACGTGTGCGCGCGATTAGTGTTACTTTAATTTATATGGTTAACATTTATACGTTTGAATGACATAGTTTCCCATTATTGTCACATTTTTTGTTACATGTCTACTATTGTCAAGATGGACAGACACGTCCAGCTATGAGTGTTTATGTGTACCAGTAATTGAACTGACATGTGTACTGCAACTATCTGCGTGTGTCCATTTTAAAGGAATATATTAGTGAATGTTTATTTATGTAAATTGATTGGAATATGTATGTGGACGCTCGGTTAGTGTAACTGTAATTTATATGGTTAACGTTTGCATGACATAGTTTCCCCTCATTGTCACATTTTTTGTTACTATTTCGCTGTTCACTTTCACTCTCTCTGAATCCCGTGGACTAATTGTGCTCACGTGTGTTTGTGTAGGGAAGGGGGAACCATAGGCTTTTCACACAATAATTTGCAACTATTTGCTGAGAAAAGTTTCAAAAGATCATCTATGTTTATAATAAGTCTTCTTTTTCCTAACATACAAGTCAATCACACAGTACCTAACCTCAGTCAGAAACACTTTTCTTACTATATCTCGCAACGTCTTTTGCATATATATCCTATCTTAAATAATTAACAATTTTAATTCATAACTGCCAACCCCCCTCCCATCCAAAGCTTTCAAAGCCACCAAACATCATTCCTTTCCCTTAACCTCTCCCAAATTATCTTTTGCACCAATTCACAAACAAGGGGGCTTTATAGCTGAGTGGACGTCGCTCTCGACTCGTAATCGTAGCTCATTCGATCCCACGGTGATGGAACAAGCGGAAATCAGCAGAGTTTCTATCATTCTGATGCCCCTGTTACCTAGCAGTAAATATGTACCTGGGCGTTAGACAGCTGTTACGGGCTGCTTCCTGGGTGTGTGTGTGTGGAATGTTTTTTATTAGTAATAATTGATTGATTGACAGTCGAGAGGCGGGCCGAAAGAGTAGAGCTCAACCCACGCAAGCATAACTAGGTGAACACAACTAGATAAATACTAACCAACCACGATCTCGACAATCCATTACACACACAACCCCCCCTCCCCCTCCCCCCCCCCAAACTCCCGAAATCGTTCTACCTAAATCAATAAAAAATTAAAACAAATCAATTAATTCACCACAAAGAGTAACTATAAATAAAGGAACCAAATTTGAGACATACAGCGACTCCAGCGTGGTCTAGTAGGAAGAGAACGTGTTCTCATCTGGATAGATTGCGATCGAGTCTGTCGGAACGGGTGTGTAACTGCAGGGCACAAATATTTGTGTGTCCCCTCCTGTAGCTGCCTCTGTTTCGACAGGTTCCCTGGATAGCTGGAATTGACCTGGCCCTTGGAAAGTGGGGAAGGGGTGAAATCCGTTGGGCCCACGGATGGATACCTTGGATCCATGGACCTAGAGCAGGTCTAATCACCTGGGATTCGAACCCACGGTGGAAATAAGGGAGGAGATATGGGAAGGGGGGGGGGGAAGGATGTTTCCCTGGAACCAAACCTCACATAAACCCGGACACTCACACACACACCCTCACCCGAACACTCACAGGGGCACTCACACTCACACACTCCCATAGACTGTGATAAGGGAGACCATCTGAAGGGACACAGATGGCCTCCTGGACCCACAGGTATAACCGGACACACACACACCCGGACACTCACAGGGACACTCACACACACTCGCCCGGACACTCACAGGGATATACACACTCACACACAGACACACATCCATAGACACAAACTGTGATAAGGGAGACCATCTGAGGGGACACAGATGGCCTCCTGGACACACAAGTATATATCAATATTTAATTTAATATTTATTTTTTTAATTTTATTAAATAAGTAATCAAATTAATGTTTTTTAATAAATTATTATTTTATTAAATTATTAAATAATTATATTAATAAAACAAATTAAATTAAATTTAATAATTAAATATTTATTATTTAATTTACAAATATGACAGATTTTTTAAATATATATATTTATATATATATATATATATATATATATATATATATATATATATAATATATATTATATATATATATATATATATATATATATATATATATATATATATATATATATATATATACATACATGCGAACAAGCCTTAATGGTCCCCAGGACTATATGCAACTGAAAACTCACATGCCAGAAGTGACTCGAACCCATACTGCCAGGAGCAATGCAACTGGTATGTACAGGACGCCTTAATCCGCTTGTGTCAATTTTAAAGGAATATATTAGTGAATATTTATTTATGTAAATTGATATATATATATATATATATATATATATATATATATATATATATATATATATATATATATATATATAATATATATATAAAGAGAATGTCTGTCTATGTAATGAGGCCACATGCTGGAGGCTGCAGCCATACACAGATTTATTTTAAAATTTATTTATTAATATATTATTAAGGCTTATTATTACTAAATTAATGTATTTGTAGAGGGAATGGTCTGGGGTAGGGAACGGGCATAGGTTGGTCAGTGTTGACTTTAGCTAAAGGATTTAGGAATAATTATTAATTATTCTTATCACTCCCCCCCCCCCCTACCAATTTAATTAAAGTTAATTGTAAAATAATGCTTGAGATGGCTGAAGACTTTTTCGTACTTAGAAAAAACCTAAATTAAACACATAAAGAAGTTTATTGGTCCTGATTTAAGTTAAAGGAAGAGGTGCAAAGGTGGTGGTGGGGGTGGGGGGAGGATACGGGATTTAGAGGTGGAATGAAGAGAGGGAACAAGGGGAGTGGTGCTGGTGAAACAGGGAGGAACAGGGGGTGCTGTACAGGTGATACAGGGATGGGGATGGGGGAACAGGGGGAGTGGTGCAGATGAAGAGGAGAAACAGGGGGGAGTGGTGCAGGTGAAACAGGGATGAAGAGGGAGAAACAGAGGGAGTGGTGCAGGTGAAACAGGGATGGGGATGAGGGAACAGGGGGAGTGGTGCAGGTGAAACAGGGATGGGGATGGGGGAACAGGGGGAGTGGTGCAGGTGAAACAGGGATGCAGAGGGAGAAACAGGGGGGAGTGGTGCAGGTGAAACAGGGATTAAAGGAAAATTTATATAAGTAGATAGATGGATGTTTACATTGATTGCTAAATATATACATTGACGGATAGACGGATGCATAGATGCATCCGTCTATCTGATGGATGGAAAGACATATGAGTAGATGGATGGATAGACAGAAGAGTTGATGGACGGATAAATGGAATATAAATGTATATAATGATAAATGGTTGGTTTATGGGAAGATAGATTGATGGATTGACAGATATAAGTAGATAGATAGATGGATCCATTGATGGATTCATTTGTGCTTATCTCTTGAGGTTCTTCTTGAGATGATTTCGGGTCTTTAGTGTCCCCGCGGTCCGGTCCTCGACCAAACCTCCACCCCCAGGAAGCGGCCCGTGACAGCTGACTAATACCCAGGTACCTGTTTTACTGCAAGGTATCAGGGGCACAGGGTGAAAGAAACTCTGCCCATTGTTTCTCGGCGGCGCCCGGAATCGAACCCGGGACCACAGGATCACAAGTCCAGTGTCCAGTGTGCTGTCCGCTCGGCCGACTGGCTCCCCGGTCGGAGGGGAGCCGGTGAACAGGCGAATCAGGTTAAAGAATATCTGTCGATTTGCTATTGCATCAACTGAGATTCGATATGGGACCATTAGGATTATAACCAACGAACTCTCTCCGTTTAGACGGTAGGCCTCCAGTTTGTGTGTGTGTGTGTGTGTGTGTGTGTGTGTGTGTGTGTGTGTGTGTGTGTGTGTGTGTGTGTGTGTGTGTGTGTGTGTGTGTGTGTGTGTGTGTGTGTGTGTGTGTGTGTGTGTGTGTGTGTGTGTGTGTGTGTGTGTGTGTGTGTGTGTGTGTGTGTGTGTGTGTGTGTGTGTGTGTAGAGAGAAATAGATGTAGTAGATATAAAAAATGGAAAAATACATATATTTGATAGGCGGGGTCCAAGAGCTAATAACTCGATTCTGCAGATACATATAGTAAATACAAGGAGAAAATAAATACACACACACACACACATTAATTGATAATGGACTGTTTTGTGTGCGTATCCATGTGTACTATTGTCAAGACCGACAGACACGTGAAGCTATGTGTGTGTATGTGTACCTGTAATTGAACTGACATGTGTACGGTAATTATCTGTATGTGTCCATTTTAAAGGTACACATTAGTGAATGTGTATTTATGTAAATTGATTGACATATGTACGTGTGCGCGCGATTAGTGTTACTTTAATTTATATGGTTAACATTTATACGTTTGAATGACATAGTTTCCCATTATTGTCACATTTTTTGTTACATGTCTACTATTGTCAAGATGGACAGACACGTCCAGCTATGAGTGTTTATGTGTACCAGTAATTGAACTGACATGTGTACTGCAACTATCTGCGTGTGTCCATTTTAAAGGAATATATTAGTGAATGTTTATTTATGTAAATTGATTGGAATATGTATGTGGACGCTCGGTTAGTGTAACTGTAATTTATATGGTTAACGTTTGCATGACATAGTTTCCCCTCATTGTCACATTTTTTGTTACTATTTCGCTGTTCACTTTCACTCTCTCTGAATCCCGTGGACTAATTGTGCTCACGTGTGTTTGTGTAGGGAAGGGGGAACCATAGGCTTTTCACACAATAATTTGCAACTATTTGCTGAGAAAAGTTTCAAAAGATCATCTATGTTTATAATAAGTCTTCTTTTTCCTAACATACAAGTCAATCACACAGTACCTAACCTCAGTCAGAAACACTTTTCTTACTATATCTCGCAACGTCTTTTGCATATATATCCTATCTTAAATAATTAACAATTTTAATTCATAACTGCCAACCCCCCTCCATCCAAAGCTTTCAAAGCCACCAAACATCATTCCTTTCCCTTAACCTCTCCCAAATTATCTTTTGCACCAATTCACAAACAAGGGGGCTTTATAGCTGAGTGGACGTCGCTCTCGACTCGTAATCGTAGCTCATTCGATCCCACGGTGATGGAACAAGCGGAAATCAGCAGAGTTTCTATCATTCTGATGCCCCTGTTACCTAGCAGTAAATATGTACCTGGGCGTTAGACAGCTGTTACGGGCTGCTTCCTGGGTGTGTGTGTGTGGAATGTTTTTTTATTAGTAATAATTGATTGATTGACAGTCGAGAGGCGGGCCGAAAGAGTAGAGCTCAACCCACGCAAGCATAACTAGGTGAACACAACTAGATAAATACTAACCAACCACGATCTCGACAATCCATTACACACACAACCCCCCCTCCCCCTCCCCCCCCCCAAACTCCCGAAATCGTTCTACCTAAATCAATAAAAAATTAAAACAAATCAATTAATTCACCACAAAGAGTAACTATAAATAAAGGAACCAAATTTGAGACATACAGCGACTCCAGCGTGGTCTAGTAGGAAGAGAACGTGTTCTCATCTGGATAGATTGCGATCGAGTCTGTCGGAACGGGTGTGTAACTGCAGGGCACAAATATTTGTGTGTCCCCTCCTGTAGCTGCCTCTGTTTCGACAGGTTCCCTGGATAGCTGGAATTGACCTGGCCCTTGGAAAGTGGGGAAGGGGTGAAATCCGTTGGGCCCACGGATGGATACCTTGGATCCATGGACCTAGAGCAGGTCTAATCACCTGGGATTCGAACCCACGGTGGAAATAAGGGAGGAGATATGGGAAGGGGGGGGGGGAAGGATGTTTCCCTGGAACCAAACCTCACATAAACCCGGACACTCACACACACACCCTCACCCGAACACTCACAGGGGCACTCACACTCACACACTCCCATAGACTGTGATAAGGGAGACCATCTGAAGGGACACAGATGGCCTCCTGGACCCACAGGTATAACCGGACACACACACACCCGGACACTCACAGGGACACTCACACACACTCGCCCGGACACTCACAGGGATATACACACTCACACACAGACACACATCCATAGACACAAACTGTGATAAGGGAGACCATCTGAGGGGACACAGATGGCCTCCTGGACACACAAGTATATATCAATATTTAATTTAATATTTATTTTTTTAATTTTATTAAATAAGTAATCAAATTAATGTTTTTTAATAAATTATTATTTTATTAAATTATTAAATAATTATATTAATAAAACAAATTAAATTAAATTTAATAATTAAATATTTATTATTTAATTTACAAATATGACAGATTTTTTAAATATATATATATATATATATATATATATATATATATATATATATATATATATATATATACATATATATATATATTATATATATATATATATATATATATATATATATATATATATATATATATATATATATACATACATGCGAACAAGCCTTAATGGTCCCCAGGACTATATGCAACTGAAAACTCACATGCCAGAAGTGACTCGAACCCATACTGCCAGGAGCAATGCAACTGGTATGTACAGGACGCCTTAATCCGCTTGTGTCAATTTTAAAGGAATATATTAGTGAATATTTATTTATGTAAATTGATATATATATATATATATATATATATATATATATATATATATATATATATATATATATATATATATATATAAGAGAATGTCTGTCTATGTAATGAGGCCACATGCTGGAGGCTGCAGCCATACACAGATTTATTTTAAAATTTATTTATTAATATATTATTAAGGCTTATTATTACTAAATTAATGTATTTGTAGAGGGAATGGTCTGGGGTAGGGAACGGGCATAGGTTGGTCAGTGTTGACTTTAGCTAAAGGATTTAGGAATAATTATTAATTATTCTTATCACTCCCCCCCCCCCTACCAATTTAATTAAAGTTAATTGTAAAATAATGCTTGAGATGGCTGAAGACTTTTTCGTACTTAGAAAAAACCTAAATTAAACACATAAAGAAGTTTATTGGTCCTGATTTAAGTTAAAGGAAGAGGTGCAAAGGTGGTGGTGGGGGTGGGGGGAGGATACGGGATTTAGAGGTGGAATGAAGAGAGGGAACAAGGGGAGTGGTGCTGGTGAAACAGGGAGGAACAGGGGGTGCTGTACAGGTGATACAGGGATGGGGATGGGGGAACAGGGGGAGTGGTGCAGATGAAGAGGGAGAAACAGGGGGGAGTGGTGCAGGTGAAACAGGGATGAAGAGGGAGAAACAGAGGGAGTGGTGCAGGTGAAACAGGGATGGGGATGAGGGAACAGGGGGAGTGGTGCAGGTGAAACAGGGATGGGGATGGGGGAACAGGGGGAGTGGTGCAGGTGAAACAGGGATGCAGAGGGAGAAACAGGGGGGAGTGGTGCAGGTGAAACAGGGATTAAAGGAAAATTTATATAAGTAGATAGATGGATGTTTACATTGATTGCTAAATATATACATTGACGGATAGACGGATGCATAGATGCATCCGTCTATCTGATGGATGGAAAGACATATGAGTAGATGGATGGATAGACAGAAGAGTTGATGGACGGATAAATGGAATATAAATGTATATAATGATAAATGGTTGGTTCATGGGAAGATAGATTGATGGATTGACAGATATAAGTAGATAGATAGATGGATCCATTGATGGATTCATTTGTGCTTATCTCTTGAGGTTCTTCTTGAGATGATTTCGGGTCTTTAGTGTCCCCGCGGTCCGGTCCTCGACCAAACCTCCACCCCCAGGAAGCGGCCCGTGACAGCTGACTAATACCCAGGTACCTGTTTTACTGCAAGGTATCAGGGGCACAGGGTGAAAGAAACTCTGCCCATTGTTTCTCGGCGGCGCCCGGAATCGAACCCGGGACCACAGGATCACAAGTCCAGTGTCCAGTGTGCTGTCCGCTCGGCCGACTGGCTCCCCGGTCGGAGGGGAGCCGGTGAACAGGCGAATCAGGTTAAAGAATATCTGTCGATTTGCTATTGCATCAACTGAGATTCGATATGGGACCATTAGGATTATAACCAACGAACTCTCTCTGTTTAGACGGTAGGCCTCCAGTTTGTGTGTGTGTTTGTGTGTGTGTGTGTGTGTATGTGTGTGTGTGTGTGTGTGTGTGTGTGTGTGTGTGCGTGTGTGTGTGTGTGTGTGTGTGTGTGTGTGTGTGTGTGTGTGTGTGTGTGTGTGTGTGTGTGTGTGTGTGTGTGTGTTAGAGAGAAATAGATGTAGTAGATATAAAAAAATGGAAAAATACATATATTTGATAGGCGGGGTCCAAGAGCTAATAACTCGATTCTGCAGATACATATAGTAAATACAAGGAGAAAATAAATACACACACACACACACATTAATTGATAATGGACTGTTTTGTGTGCGTATCCATGTGTACTATTGTCAAGACCGACAGACACGTGAAGCTATGTGTGTGTATGTGTACCTGTAATTGAACTGACATGTGTACGGTAATTATCTGTATGTGTCCATTTTAAAGGTACACATTAGTGAATGTGTATTTATGTAAATTGATTGACATATGTACGTGTGCGCGCGATTAGTGTTACTTTAATTTATATGGTTAACATTTATACGTTTGAATGACATTTCCCATTATTGTCACATTTTTTGTTACATGTCTACTATTGTCAAGATGGACAGACACGTCCAGCTATGAGTGTTTATGTGTACCAGTAATTGAACTGACATGTGTACTGCAACTATCTGCGTGTGTCCATTTTAAAGGAATATATTAGTGAATGTTTATTTATGTAAATTGATTGGAATATGTATGTGGACGCTCGGTTAGTGTAACTGTAATTTATATGGTTAACGTTTGCATGACATAGTTTCCCCTCATTGTCACATTTTTTGTTACTATTTCGCTGTTCACTTTCACTCTCTCTGAATCCCGTGGACTAATTGTGCTCACGTGTGTTTGTGTAGGGAAGGGGGAACCATAGGCTTTTCACACAATAATTTGCAACTATTTGCTGAGAAAAGTTTCAAAAGATCATCTATGTTTATAATAAGTCTTCTTTTTCCTAACATACAAGTCAATCACACAGTACCTAACCTCAGTCAGAAACACTTTTCTTACTATATCTCGCAACGTCTTTTGCATATATATCCTATCTTAAATAATTAACAATTTTAATTCATAACTGCCAACCCCCCTCCCATCCAAAGCTTTCAAAGCCACCAAACATCATTCCTTTCCCTTAACCTCTCCCAAATTATCTTTTGCACCAATTCACAAACAAGGGGGCTTTATAGCTGAGTGGACGTCGCTCTCGACTCGTAATCGTAGCTCATTCGATCCCACGGTGATGGAACAAGCGGAAATCAGCAGAGTTTCTATCATTCTGATGCCCCTGTTACCTAGCAGTAAATATGTACCTGGGCGTTAGACAGCTGTTACGGGCTGATTCCTGGGTGTGTGTGTGTGGAATGTTTTTTATTAGTAATAATTGATTGATTGACAGTCGAGAGGCGGGCCGAAAGAGTAGAGCTCAACCCACGCAAGCATAACTAGGTGAACACAACTAGATAAATACTAACCAACCACGATCTCGACAATCCATTACACACACAACCCCCCCTCCCCCTCCCCCCCCCCAAACTCCCGAAATCGTTCTACCTAAATCAATAAAAAATTAAAACAAATCAATTAATTCACCACAAAGAGTAACTATAAATAAAGGAACCAAATTTGAGACATACAGCGACTCCAGCGTGGTCTAGTAGGAAGAGAACGTGTTCTCATCATCTGGATAGATTGCGATCGAGTCTGTCGGAACGGGTGTGTAACTGCAGGGCACAAATATTTGTGTGTCCCCTCCTGTAGCTGCCTCTGTTTCGACAGGTTCCCTGGATAGCTGGAATTGACCTGGCCCTTGGAAAGTGGGGAAGGGGTGAAATCCGTTGGGCCCACGGATGGATACCTTGGATCCATGGACCTAGAGCAGGTCTAATCACCTGGGATTCGAACCCACGGTGGAAATAAGGGAGGAGATATGGGAAGGGGGGGGGGAAGGATGTTTCCCTGGAACCAAACCTCACATAAACCCGGACACTCACACACACACCCTCACCCGAACACTCACAGGGGCACTCACACTCACACACTCCCATAGACTGTGATAAGGGAGACCATCTGAAGGGACACAGATGGCCTCCTGGACCACAGGTATAACCGGACACACACACACCCGGACACTCACAGGGACACTCACACACACTCGCCCGGATACTCACAGGGATATACACACTCACACACAGACACACATCCATAGACACAAACTGTGATAAGGGAGACCATCTGAGGGGACACAGATGGCCTCCTGGACACACAAGTATATATCAATATTTAATTTAATATTTATTTTTTTTAATTTTATTAAATAAGTAATCAAATTAATGTTTTTAATAAATTATTATTTTATTAAATTATTAAATAATTATATTAATAAAACAAATTAAATTAAATTTAATAATTAAATATTTATTATTTAATTTACAAATATGACAGATTTTTTAAATATATATATTTATATATATATATATGTATATATATATATATATATATATATATATATATATATATATATATATATATATATATATACATATATATATATATATATATATATATATATATATATATATATATATATATATATATATATATATATATATATATATATATATATATATATATATGAGTGACAGCAAAATCACTCAAGTGCAGGCGACTGGAAGGCCAATACCTCTTTGTTCCCATAGCGTCTGAGACGCATGGCCCCTGGGGCAAGAGTGCCTTGGGATTTCTCAAGGAATTGGGGTCCAAGCTCATTGACGTCACCAGAGACCCAAGGGCTTCCAGTTTTTTATTTCAGCGTCTCAGTGTGGCGATCCAGAGGGGAAATGCTTGCTGCGTCCTCGGTTCCTGTCCAGAAGCGGAGGAGCTTCAAGAGATCCATAACCTTTAGGCATTTGTCTTGTATGTTTTGTAACCTTTAAATACACAATAAAGGAAAAAAAAAAAAAAAAAAAAAAGGGAAGGGGGTGGTAGGAGAAAAGCACACAGAAACTGTATTGGAGGGGACCCACATTCCCTCCAATGCGTTATGTGTGGTTTCCTCCGAGGCTATGGGTCCCCCTTCTTCCAGCCACAGGAGTATATATATATATATATATATATATATATATATATATATATATATATATATATATATATAATATATATATTATATATATATATATATATATACATACATGCGAACAAGCCTTAATGGTCCCCAGGACTATATGCAACTGAAAACTCACATGCCAGAAGTGACTCGAACCCATACTGCCAGGAGCAATGCAACTGGTATGTACAGGACGCCTTAATCCGCTTGTGTCAATTTTAAAGGAATATATTAGTGAATATTTATTTATGTATATTGATATATATATATATATATATATATATATATATATATATATATATATATATATATATATATATATATATATATATAATATATATATAAAGAGAATGTCTGTCTATGTAATGAGGCCACATGCTGGAGGCTGCAGCCATACACAGATTTATTTTAAAATTTATTATTAATATATTATTAAGGCTTATTATTACTAAATTAATGTATTTGTAGAGGGAATGGTCCTGGGGTAGGGAACGGGCATAGGTTGGTCAGTGTTGACTTTAGCTAAAGGATTTAGGAAGAATTATTAATTATTCTTATCACTCCCCCCCCCCCCTACCAATTTAATTAAAGTTAATTGTAAAATAATGCTTGAGATGGCTGAAGACTTTTTCGTACTTAGAAAAAACCTAAATTAAACACATAAAGAAGTTTATTGGTCCTGATTTAAGTTAAAGGAAGAGGTGCAAAGGTGGTGGTGGGGGTGGGGGGAGGATACGGGATTTAGAGGTGGAATGAAGAGAGGGAACAAGGGGAGTGGTGCTGGTGAAACAGGGAGGAACAGGGGGTGCTGTACAGGTGATACAGGGATGGGGATGGGGGAACAGGGGGAGTGGTGCAGATGAAACAGGGATGAAGAGGGAGAAACAGGGGGGAGTGGTGCAGGTGAAACAGGGATGAAGAGGGAGAAACAGAGGGAGTGGTGCAGGTGAAACAGGGATGGGGATGAGGGAACAGGGGGAGTGGTGCAGGTGAAACAGGGATGGGGATGGGGGAACAGGGGGAGTGGTGCAGGTGAAACAGGGATGCAGAGGGAGAAACAGGGGGGAGTGGTGCAGGTGAAACAGGGATTAAAGGAAAATTTATATAAGTAGATAGATGGATGTTTACATTGATTGCTAAATATATACATTGACGGATAGACGGATGCATAGATGCATCCGTCTATCTGATGGATGGAAAGACATATGAGTAGATGGATGGATAGACAGAAGAGTTGATGGACGGATAAATGGAATATAAATGTATATAATGATAAATGGTTGGTTTATGGGAAGATAGATTGATGGATTGACAGATATAAGTAGATAGATAGATGGATCCATTGATGGATTCATTTGTGCTTATCTCTTGAGGTTCTTCTTGAGATGATTTCGGGTCTTTAGTGTCCCCGCGGTCCGGTCCTCGACCAAACCTCCACCCCCAGGAAGCGGCCCGTGACAGCTGACTAATACCCAGGTACCTGTTTTACTGCAAGGTATCAGGGGCACAGGGTGAAAGAAACTCTGCCCATTGTTTCTCGGCGGCGCCCGGAATCGAACCGGGACCACAGGATCACAAGTCCAGTGTCCAGTGTGCTGTCCGCTCGGCCGACTGGCTCCCCGGTCGGAGGGGAGCCGGTGAACAGGGGAATCAGGTTAAAGAATATCTGTCGATTTGCTATTGCATCAACTGAGATTCGATATAGGACCATTAGGATTATAACCAACGAACTCTCTCCGTTTAGACGGTAGGCCTCCAGTTTGTGTGTGTGTGTGTGTGTGTGTGTGTGTGTGTGTGTGTGTGTGTGTGTGTGTGTGTGTGTGTGTGTTAGAGAGAAATAGATGTAGTAGATATAAAAAAATGGAAAAATACATATATTTGATAGGCGGGGTCCAAGAGCTAATAACTCGATTCTGCAGATACATATAGTAAATACAAGGAGAAAATAAATACACACACACACACATTAATTGATAATGGACTGTTTTGTGTGCGTATCCATGTGTACTATTGTCAAGACCGACAGACACGTGAAGTCTACACGTCACACACTCAGTGTGTGTATGTGTACCTGTAATTGAACTGACATGTGTACGGTAATTATCTGTATGTGTCCATTTTAAAGGTACACATTAGTGAATGTGTATTTATGTAAATTGATTGACATATGTACGTGTGCGCGCGATTAGTGTTACTTTAATTTATATGGTTAACATTTATACGTTTGAATGACATAGTTTCCCATTATTGTCACATTTTTTGTTACATGTCTACTATTGTCAAGATGGACAGACACGTCCAGCTATGAGTGTTTATGTGTACCAGTAATTGAACTGACATGTGTACTGCAACTATCTGCGTGTGTCCATTTTAAAGGAATATATTAGTGAATGTTTATTTATGTAAATTGATTGGAATATGTATGTGGACGCTCGGTTAGTGTAACTGTAATTTATATGGTTAACGTTTGCATGACATAGTTTCCCCTCATTGTCACATTTTTTGTTACTATTTCGCTGTTCACTTTCACTCTCTCTGAATCCCGTGGACTAATTGTGCTCACGTGTGTTTGTGTAGGGAAGGGGGAACCATAGGCTTTTCACACAATAATTTGCAACTATTTGCTGAGAAAAGTTTCAAAAGATCATCTATGTTTATAATAAGTCTTCTTTTTCCTAACATACAAGTCAATCACACAGTACCTAACCTCAGTCAGAAACACTTTTCTTACTATATCTCGCAACGTCTTTTGCATATATATCCTATCTTAAATAATTAACAATTTAATTCATAACTGCCAACCCCCCTCCCATCCAAAGCTTTCAAAGCCACCAAACATCATTCCTTTCCCTTAACCTCTCCCAAATTATCTTTTGCACCAATTCACAAACAAGGGGGCTTTATAGCTGAGTGGACGTCGCTCTCGACTCGTAATCGTAGCTCATTCGATCCCACGGTGATGGAACAAGCGGAAATCAGCAGAGTTTCTATCATTCTGATGCCCCTGTTACCTAGCAGTAAATATGTACCTGGGCGTTAGACAGCTGTTACGGGCTGCTTCCTGGGTGTGTGTGTGTGGAATGTTTTTTATTAGTAATAATTGATTGATTGACAGTCGAGAGGCGGGCCGAAAGAGTAGAGCTCAACCCACGCAAGCATAACTAGGTGAACACAACTAGATAAATACTAACCAACCACGATCTCGACAATCCATTACACACACAACCCCCCCTCCCCCTCCCCCCCCCCAAACTCCCGAAATCGTTCTACCTAAATCAATAAAAAATTAAAACAAATCAATTAATTCACCACAAAGAGTAACTATAAATAAAGGAACCAAATTTGAGACATACAGCGACTCCAGCGTGGTCTAGTAGGAAGAGAACGTGTTCTCATCTGGATAGATTGCGATCGAGTCTGTCGGAACGGGTGTGTAACTGCAGGGCACAAATATTTGTGTGTCCCCTCCTGTAGCTGCCTCTGTTTCGACAGGTTCCCTGGATAGCTGGAATTGACCTGGCCCTTGGAAAGTGGGGAAGGGGTGAAATCCGTTGGGCCCACGGATGGATACCTTGGATCCATGGACCTAGAGCAGGTCTAATCACCTGGGATTCGAACCCACGGTGGAAATAAGGGAGGAGATATGGGAAGGGGGGGGGGGGGGGGAAGGATGTTTCCCTGGAACCAAACCTCACATAAACCCGGACACTCACACACACACCCTCACCCGAACACTCACAGGGGCACTCACACTCACACACTCCCATAGACTGTGATAAGGGAGACCATCTGAAGGGACACAGATGGCCTCCTGGATCCACAGGTATAACCGGACACACACACACCCGGACACTCACAGGGACACTCACACACACTCGCCCGGACACTCACAGGGATATACACACTCACACACAGACACACATCCATAGACACAAACTGTGATAAGGGAGACCATCTGAGGGGACACAGATGGCCTCCTGGACACACAAGTATATATCAATATTTAATTTAATATTTATTTTTTTAATTTTATTAAATAAGTAATCAAATTAATGTGTTTTAATAAATTATTATTTTATTAAATTATTAAATAATTATATTAATAAAACAAATTAAATTAAATTTAATAATTAAATATTTATTATTTAATTTACAAATATGACAGATTTTTTAAATATATATATTTATATATATATATATATATATATATATATATATATATATATATATATATATATATATATATATATATATATATATATATATACATACATGCGAACAAGCCTTAATGGTCCCCAGGACTATATGCAACTGAAAACTCACATGCCAGAAGTGACTCAAACCCATACTGCCAGGAGCAATGCAACTGGTATATACAGGACGCCTTAATCCGCTTGTGTCAATTTTAAAGGAATATATTAGTGAATATTTATTTATGTAAATTGATATATATATATATATATATATATATATATATATATATATATATATATATATATATATATATATAAAGAGAATGTCTGTCTATGTAATGAGGCCACATGCTGGAGGCTGCAGCCATACACAGATTTATTTTAAAATTTATTTATTAATATATTATTAAGGCTTATTATTACTAAATTAATGTATTTGTAGAGGGAATGGTCTGGGGTAGGGAACGGGCATAGGTTGGTCAGTGTTGACTTTAGCTAAAGGATTTAGGAATAATTATTAATTATTCTTATCACTCCCCCCCCCCTACCAATTTAATTAAAGTTAATTGTAAAATAATGCTTGAGATGGCTGAAGACTTTTTCGTACTTAGAAAAAAACTAAATTAAACACATAAAGAAGTTTATTGGTCCTGATTTAAGTTAAAGGAAGAGGTGCAAAGGTGGTGGTGGGGGTGGGGGGAGGATACGGGATTTAGAGGTGGAATGAAGAGAGGGAACAAGGGGAGTGGTGCTGGTGAAACAGGGAGGAACAGGGGGTGCTGTACATGTGATACAGGGATGGGGATGGGGGAACAGGGGGAGTGGTGCAGATGAAACAGGGATGAAGAGGGAGAAACAGGGGGGAGTGGTGCAGGTGAAACAGGGATGAAGAGGGAGAAACAGAGGGAGTGGTGCAGGTGAAACAGGGATGGGGATGAGGGAACAGGGGGAGTGGTGCAGGTGAAACAGGGATGGGGATGGGGGAACAGGGGGAGTGGTGCAGGTGAAACAGGGATGCAGAGGGAGAAACAGGGGGGAGTGGTGCAGGTGAAACAGGGATTAAAGGAAAATTTATATAAGTAGAAAGATGGATGTTTACATTGATTGCTAAATATATACATTGACGGATAGACGGATGCATAGATGCATCCGTCTATCTGATGGATGGAAAGACATATGAGTAGATGGATGTATAGACAGAAAAGTTGATGGACGGATAAATGGAATATAAATGTATATAATGATAAATGGTTGGTTTATGGGAAGATAGATTGATGGATTGACAGATATAAGTAGATAGATAGATGGATCCATTGATGGATTCATTTGTGCTTATCTCTTGAGGTTCTTCTTGAGATGATTTCGGGTCTTTAGTGTCCCCGCGGTCCGGTCCTCGACCAAACCTCCACCCCCAGGAAGCGGCCCGTGACAGCTGACTAATACCCAGGTACCTGTTTTACTGCAAGGTATCAGGGGCACAGGGTGAAAGAAACTCTGCCCATTGTTTCTCGGCGGCGCCCGGAATCGAACCCGGGACCACAGGATCACAAGTCCAGTGTCCAGTGTGCTGTCCGCTCGGCCGACTGGCTCCCCGGTCAGAGGGGAGCCGGTGAACAGGCGAATCAGGTTAAAGAATATCTGTCGATTTGCTATTGCATCAACTGAGATTCGATATGGGACCATTAGGATTATAACCAACGAACTCTCTCCGTTTAGACGGTAGGCCTCCAGTTGTGTGTGTGTGTGTGTGTGAGTAGTAGGGAAGGCGCCTCACAGAGGATTTTTTTTTCTGGGAGAAAAATCCCCTGTGGGCCCCAAGGGTTTCAGGTAAATTTAGAAAATCGTCTGTGGACCGCCAGGGTTTTCCGGCGAATTTGGGGAGTCACAGATTTGGAATTAGGGATTTCTTATGAGGAAAAATAATGTCATACGAGTTTGTTAAAGTTCTTATGAGAAAAATAATTTCCGAGACATAGAAGTTTGTTAAGGCCTTATGGGAGAAATTCAAATAACGTGTGTAGCACTTTAGGGTTTCCATGAGAACTCTACGGACATGTTTTACATGTTTTCAACTTACAAAAATCGTCTATGTAAGCCTTAGTTATTCATATAAATTTAGAAAATCACCTGTGTAAGTCATCGTTTTCAGGGTTTCGTACATCACTCCCCCCTCCCTCCCCCCTTACCTCGCAATCTCTCGCGTCACCTTTATTTACCTTACGCCCGGCCAGCCAGACCTCTTATCTTATCTTCTCCATAATAATATCTGGACCGTCCCTCCTCTCTCTCTCTCTCTCCTTTCATTCAGTTCAACTATTTTCCAACATCGTATGTTTGCTCCTTTTCATTAAGCAAGTCAGTTTTACACAAATAAATCATGTTAGTAAGCATGTTCTAGCTCACGTTCCCCCACCTTAGTCCCCTGTCGTATAATGAATACTATCATTCCAATCCCTCTAAAATTTAAAAATAATCATATTTCAAATGTAGTTCAATACAGTAATTTAGTTACCAAGCTCCAGCGCTTGTCCTCCGCCTTA
This sequence comes from Procambarus clarkii, assembly GCF_040958095.1. NCBI lineage: Eukaryota > Metazoa > Arthropoda > Malacostraca > Decapoda > Cambaridae > Procambarus > Procambarus clarkii. The sequence continues at coordinate 23,820,981 of NC_091221.1, read as the reverse complement.
GCTCTCTCTCATATCTTCGTTAGTAACAGTCCAATTTCCCTGAAATTTTTACCCTCTGTATTTCAGGCACCATAAATAAGATCAAAACAGTTACCAAGCTCCAGCGCTTGTCCTCCGCCTTAGTTCTCTTTCGTATCTTTGTAAATAAACCATCAATTTCCCTGAAATTTTTACCCTCTGTATTTCAGACTCCGTAAATAAAATCAAGTCAGTTATCGAGCTCCAGCTCTCGTCTCCGCCTTAGTTCTCCTTCGTATCTTTGTAAATAACCCATCAATTTCCCTAAAATTAAAAGCAGACATACTTCAAAGTTAGTAAATAAGATCAAGTCAGTTACTGAGCTCCAGCTCTCGTCCCCCACCCTCTTCCACCCTCAAGTCTTTGTAAATAAACCATCAATTTCCCCGAAATTTTTACCCTCTGTATTTCAGACATAGTAAATATAATGAAAACAATTATAAAACTCTAGCTCTTGTCCTCTGTCCAAGCTCACTTTTGTAAATTCATTACTCTCAGTCCAAATCACCCAACTACATTTTCAGACATAGTAAATAAAAACCAGTTCAGTTATCAAGTTTCAACTCTTGTGCCCCAGCTTAGTTCATTTTGTACAAGTTCTTTATTTCCAACTATATCACATGAGATTTAAGATCACCTTATTTCTAACGTAGTAAAATTAATCAGGGCATTAACCAAGCTACATTTCCTCTGTCTTAGATCATCAGACATAATTATATCCGACCAAGTTCCTCTCCAGCCTATCTGTTTATCAGAATAATTACATTACCCTCCCCTCCCCAACGTACCCAAACCTTCAATAATCGTACTGTATTTGCATATTTTCTCTATATTCAGCTATGTTCTTCACTTTTTGTCCATGTTTTCTGTGTTCATTCCATGTTCTACAAATGTTCACAGTACCATTCAGTTCATATTTTCACAAGTATCTCCATTTTTTCTGTAATCTTTCTCTTAGTCTCATTATGTTCTCTACAAATTCTAGTCATATTTTCCATGTTTTCATGTTCATCACATGTTCTCTTTACAACTTTTATACTCAATATTCATGCTAACTTCCATATTTTGTGTTCGTTGTCAATATTCATATTCCTCTACAAGTTCATGTTCCTCACAAGATCACTTCGTTTTTCACCTTCACTTACATGTTTTCTACATTCTTTGTCATATTCTCCATGTTCTTCACAAGTCCATTGTTCATTCTTTGTATTCCCTATTCTCCTTATCATGTTTTCATGTTCTCTGTAAGTTCATATTCCCAGCATGTTCACTGTATTCATCAACTTTTCTTACATGTGTTCTTTGCCATGTTCCCCATATGTTCTCTGGGTTTTTCCCCTTACATGTTATCTAACGTTCCTTAACTAAAAAAATCTTTCGCCAATCAACTAAAACATAGTCACTTTCCTCATTTCTCAACTAACTTATTATCCAATCAACCAAAAAATTGTCAAAGGAATCTTTCCAACACTGTTCATAACTAAACTTATTCCCTAGTCATCAGAAAATAACCGTGTTCTTCATGTTTCATTGTCATTTCATAACTAAAAAAATCTTTCGCCAATCAACTAAAACATAGTCACTTTCCTCATTTCTCAACTAAACTTATTATCCAGTCAACTAAAAATAGTCAGAAATAGCCTCGTTCAACACTGTTCTTAACTAAAACAACCTTTCTCTTAGCTAAAAATTGTCAAAGGAAACTTCTTTCAGCACTTTCTTAACAGCCGCTATGTTTCATCAGGAAAAAATTGTCAAAGGAAACTTTCCAAAAACTGTTCATAACTAGCTTTTATCCATCGTCAATCTACTAAAAATAATAACTTTCATCATTTCTTAACTAAACTTATTCCCCATTCATCAGAAAATAACCGTGTTCATCATGTTTCATTGTCATTTCATAACTAAAATTATCTGCCAATCATCAGAAAAAGTCATGTTCATCATGTTTTGGCTTTTGCTCAACTAAAAGTATTCATCGGTCAACTAAAAATAGTTACTTCATCATGTTTCCTTGTCATTTCTTAACTAAAATATCACTTCTCTCATCTGAAAATAGTCAGGATTAACCTCATTCAACACCGTTCTTAACTAAAACAGCCGTTCGCTTAGCTAAAAATTGTCAAAGGAATCTTTTCAGCACTGTTCATAACTAACTTTATCCATAGTCAAGTAAGAAAATATAGTCAAAGATATCTATCATCGTCGTTCTTAACTGGCATTATACTTTGTGGAGCACTAAAATAGTCACTGTCGTCATATTTTGTCTTTTTCCTCAACTAAAAGAGTCAAATGTAACTTTTTCAACACTTTCGTAACTAAAATTATATGTCGCTAAGTAAGAAAAAATAGTCAAATGTAACTTTTTCAGCACTTTCGTAAAAATTATATGTCGTTAAGTAAGAAAAATAGTCAAAGGTGCTCTCCGTAACACCAAAGTTACTCTTCGAGATAACAAAAAGACGCTCTCAAACACTCAAAAAAATTTACTCGCATCCTCAAAGTTATTCTCAGAGTCATCAAAAAGTTAATCTCAGTCATCAAATGCTATTCTCTAAGTAGCCTTTCGTTCATCAGAGAAACTTTCTAAGACATCTTCGTTCATTAAAGTTAATCTCAGAGGCATAAAAGTTATTCTCGGAGCTATCAAAATTAATCTCTAAAACAACAAAAGTTAATCTCTGTCATCAAAGTTGATCTGCAAGATATCTTCGAGACATCAAAGTTACTTTTCATTACATCAAAGACGCATTCAAATACTACCCATGTTCTCAGAAGTCATTCTCTAAGCCATCAATGTTCTTCTCTAAGACATAAAAGTTATTCTCTATGTCATCAAAAGTTATTCTCTGAGATAACAAAATACTACTCATGTTCTCAAAGACATTCTCCAATTCATCAATGTTGTTTCAAAGACATCAAAGTTAATCTCAGAGTTATCCAAAGACATTCTCAAAGTCATCTAAAGTTATTCTCTAAGACATCAAAGTTATTCTAAGAGTTATCAAAAGTTATTCTCAGTCATGTTATGTTATTCTCTAACTCACTTCCATTCATCAAAGACATTCTCTAAGCCCTCAAAGTTATTCCCAGAGTCATCAAAAAGTTATTCTTCAAAACATAAAATTTGCTCTGTAAGATATCTTCGTTCATCAAACTTATTCTCAGAGATATCTAAAGTTATTCTCAGAACAATCAAAAGTTATTCTAAGACAACAAAGTCTTTCTCAGAGTCATCAAAGTTATTCTCAGAGTCACCTTTGTTATTCAAAGAAGCCTTCTGAGACATCCTCGTTCAACAAAAACTGTCCTCAGAGCCATCAAAAAGTTAAATACAGTCGTCAAAGTTATTCTCTAAGTATCTTTTCGTTCATCAGAGAAGCTTTCTAAGACATCTTTGTTCATCCAAGTTGTTCTCTAAGACATCAATCTTGTTCTCTAAGACATCAAAGATGTTCTCTAAATCATAAAAGTTAATCTCTAAGTTACCTTCGTTCATCAGAGAAACTTTCCAAAACATCTTCGTTCATCAAACTTGTTTTCAAAGTCATCAAATGTTATTCTCGAAGTCATCAAAGATATTTTCAGAGACATCTAAAGTTAATTTCTATGTTATAAAAGTTATTCTCAGAGACATCTAAAGTTAATCTTGGTCATCAAAGTTGTTCTCTAAACATCAATGTTGTTCTCCAAGACATCAAAGATGTTCTCAAAATCATAAAAGTTATTCCCAGAGCTATCAAAGTGATCTCTAATTCATCTTCGTTCTCCAAAAAGTTGTTCTCTAAGACACCTTCGTTCATCAAAGAAACTCTCCTTCTTCCATCATGTTATTCTTTAAGATATCTTCAGTCATAAAATTTTCTCTCCAAAATGTAACTAGTTCAGCTTTTCATACCAAACCTGCATTTCTGTTAAAATATATTTTCGCAGACACTTTACCCTAAAACTGTTCTCTGAACTATCCTAACTTAACTTACCTTACCTTACCTATCTTACCTAACTTTACCTATGTTACCTTACCTTACCTACCTTTCCTAACTTATCCTGCTTAACCTATCTTACCTAACTTTACCTATGTTACCTTACCTTACCTACCTTTCCTAACTTAACCTGCTTAACCTATCTTACCTAACTTTACCTATCTTACCTAACTTTACCTATGTTACCTTACCTTACCTACCTTTCCTAACTTAACCCGCTTAACCTATCTTACCTAACTTTACCTATCTTACCTAACTTAACTTTCATAACCTAACTTTACCTATCCTAACATAACTTACCTTACCTTCCCTATCTTACCTAACTTTACCTATCCTAACATAACTTACCTTACTTTCCCTAACTTAACCTAACTTTACCTATCCTAACTTAACTTACCTTTCATAACCTAACTTTACCTATCCTAACATAACTTACCTTACCTTCCCTAACTTAACCTAACTTTACCTGCTTAACATAACTTACCTTACCTTCCCTATCTTACCTAACTTTACCTATCCTATCCTAACCTAACTTGTCTTACCTAACTTAATCTTACTTTCCCAAACTGATGTATCCTAACTTATCTAGTCCAACCAGACTATCCTAACTTAACTTACCTTTCATAACCTAACTTTACCTATCCTAACATAACTTACCTTACCTTCCCTAACTTAACCTAACTTTACCTGCTTAACATAACTTACCTTACCTTCCCTATCTTACCTAACTTTACCTATCCTATCCTAACCTAACTTGTCTTACCTAACTTAATCTTACTTTCCCAAACTGATGTATCCTAACTTATCTAGTCCAACCAGACATGCTCTAACTTACATAAGTATTCCTTCTTGTCTTTTGTGTTTCGTCAATCATTGTCTCATATTCATTTACTCATTTCATTAGTTAATTTCTCAAATGGTCACTTATGGATTTCAAGTGCTATTTGTTATATATGGGCATTTACTCATTTCATTAGTTAATTTCTCAAATGGTCACTTATGCATTTCAAGTGTTATTTGTTTAAGATTGGGTGTTTAATCATTTCAAAGGTTTTTCTTATATATGGGAACTTACTCGTTTCAAGGGCCAATTTCTCAAATGGTCATTTTTGCAGATCAAGGGTTATTTGTTAAAGTTCATCAAGTTGCCCATAAGTTGTATTTAGTAGGTTCTATCTTATGTTCTTATTCCCCAACCCCTTAACCTAACCTCTTGTAATCTTAGTGTATTTAGTAGGTTCTATCTTATGTTCTTATTCCCCAACCCCTTAACCTAACCTCTTGTAATCTTAGTGTATTTAGTAGGTTCTATCTTATGTTCTTATTCCCCAACCCCTTAACCTAACCTCTTGTAATCTTAGTGTATTTAGTAGGTTCTATCTTATGTTCTTATTCCCCAACCCCTTAACCTAACCTCTTGTAATCTTAGTGTATTTAGTAGGTTCTATCTTATGTTCTTATTCCCCAACCCTTTAACCTAACCTTTCAGATGTAGTTTGTTGAATATATTATCCTTTTCCTAACCTTTCAGATGTAGTTTTGTTTCTCCTTTTTGTATATTTTTTACCCAAACCTTCTTTCCTTCTTTACTTTGTTTTCACATATAAGTTCATTCTTTATCATAGTAATAATAAAAATTACAATAGTAAAGAATCAGATCTACTAAGACTTGAAATTGAGAAACAAGAGCTCAAGGGAGTGAGAGCATGAAAGAAGAGCAAGGAGTAAGAGAGAGGGGGGGGAAGAAAATGGGACCAAAGAAGAGAGAATGAGAGAGAGTGTGGGCATGGGAGCACTAAGACTTGAATTGAGAAAAAGAAAAACTAAGTGAATGAGAATGAGGGTGTGAGAATGGGAGCAATAAGACTTGAATTTAAGAAAGAAGAGAGCATTTGAGCAAATGAGGGAGAGAGGGGGGAGGAAGAGAGAGAATAAGGGAGAGAGATAGAAAAGGAGGGTTAGAAGGAGTAGGAGAATCAAAGTAAAGAAGGAAAGATGGTTTGGGTAAAAAATATACAAAAATGAGAACAAAACTACATCTGAAAGGTTAGGAAAAGGATAATATATTCAACAAACTACATCTGAAAGGTTAGGTTAAAGGGTTGGGGAATAAGAACATAAGATAGAACCTACTAAATACACTAAGATTACAAGAGGTTAGGTTAAGGGGTTGGGGAATAAGAACATAAGATAGAACCTACTAAATACACTAAGATTACAAGAGGTTAGGTTAAGGGGTTGGGGAATAAGAACATAAGATAGAACCTACTAAATACACTAAGATTACAAGAGGTTAGGTTAAGGGGTTGGGGAATAAGAACATAAGATAGAACCTACTAAATACACTAAGATTACAAGAGGTTAGGTTAAGGGGTTGGGGAATAAGAACATAAGATAGAACCTACTAAATACAACTTATGGGCAACTTGATGAACTTTAACAAATAACCCTTGATCTGCAAAAATGACCATTTGAGAAATTGGCCCCTGAAACGAGTAAGTTCCCATATATAAGAAAAACCTTTGAAATGATTAAACACCCAATCTTAAACAAATAACACTTGAAATGCATAAGTGACCATTTGAGAAATTAACTAATGAAATGAGTAAATGCCCATATATAACAAATAGCACTTGAAATCCATAAGTGACCATTTGAGAAATTAACTAATGAAATGAGTAAATGAATATGAGACAATGATTGACGAAACACAAAAGACAAGAAGGAATACTTATGTAAGTTAGAGCATGTCTGGTTGGACTAGATAAGTTAGGATACATCAGTTTGGGAAAGTAAGATTAAGTTAGGTAAGACAAGTTAGGTTAGGATAGGATAGGTAAAGTTAGGTAAGATAGGGAAGGTAAGGTAAGTTATGTTAAGCAGGTAAAGTTAGGTTAAGTTAGGGAAGGTAAGGTAAGTTATGTTAGGATAGGTAAAGTTAGGTTATGAAAGGTAAGTTAAGTTAGGATAGTCTGGTTGGACTAGATAAGTTAGGATACATCAGTTTGGGAAAGTAAGATTAAGTTAGGTAAGACAAGTTAGGTTAGGATAGGATAGGTAAAGTTAGGTAAGATAGGGAAGGTAAGGTAAGTTATGTTAAGCAGGTAAAGTTAGGTTAAGTTAGGGAAGGTAAGGTAAGTTATGTTAGGATAGGTAAAGTTAGGTTATGAAAGGTAAGTTAAGTTAGGATAGGTAAAGTTAGGTTAAGTTAGGGAAAGTAAGGTAAGTTATGTTAGGATAGGTAAAGTTAGGTAAGATAGGGAAGGTAAGGTAAGTTATGTTAGGATAGGTAAAGTTAGGTTATGAAAGTTAAGTTAGGTAAGATAGGTAAAGTTAGGTAAGATAGGTTAAGCGGGTTAAGTTAGGAAAGGTAGGTAAGGTAAGGTAACATAGGTAAAGTTAGGTAAGATAGGTAAAGTTAGGTAAGATAGGTTAAGCAGGTTAAGTTAGGAAAGGTAGGTAAGGTAAGGTAACATAGGTAAAGTTAGGTAAGATAGGTTAAGCAGGATAAGTTAGGAAAGGTAGGTAAGGTAAGGTAACATAGGTAAAGTTAGGTAAGATAGGTAAGGTAAGGTAAGTTAAGTTAGGATAGTTCAGAGAACAGTTTTAGGGTAAAGTGTCTGCGAAAATATATTTTAACAGAAATGCAGGTTTGGTATGAAAAGCTGAACTAGTTACATTTTGGAGAGAAAATTTTATGACTGAAGATATCTTAAAGAATAACATGATGGAAGAAGGAGAGTTTCTTTGATGAACGAAGGTGTCTTAGAGAACAACTTTTTGGAGAACGAAGATGAATTAGAGATCACTTTGATAGCTCTGGGAATAACTTTTATGATTTTGAGAACATCTTTGATGTCTTGGAGAACAACATTGATGTTTAGAGAACAACTTTGATGACCAAGATTAACTTTAGATGTCTCTGAGAATAACTTTTATAACATAGAAATTAACTTTAGATGTCTCTGAAAATATCTTTGATGACTTCGAGAATAACATTTGATGACTTTGAAAACAAGTTTGATGAACGAAGATGTTTTGGAAAGTTTCTCTGATGAACGAAGGTAACTTAGAGATTAACTTTTATGATTTAGAGAACATCTTTGATGTCTTAGAGAACAAGATTGATGTCTTAGAGAACAACTTGGATGAACAAAGATGTCTTAGAAAGCTTCTCTGATGAACGAAAAGATACTTAGAGAATAACTTTGACGACTGTATTTAACTTTTTGATGGCTCTGAGGACAGTTTTTGTTGAACGAGGATGTCTCAGAAGGCTTCTTTGAATAACAAAGGTGACTCTGAGAATAACTTTGATGACTCTGAGAAAGACTTTGTTGTCTTAGAATAACTTTTGATTGTTCTGAGAATAACTTTAGATATCTCTGAGAATAAGTTTGATGAACGAAGATATCTTACAGAGCAAATTTTATGTTTTGAAGAATAACTTTTTGATGACTCTGGGAATAACTTTGAGGGCTTAGAGAATGTCTTTGATGAATGGAAGTGAGTTAGAGAATAACATAACATGAGTGAGAATAACTTTTGATAACTCTTAGAATAACTTTGATGTCTTAGAGAATAACTTTAGATGACTTTGAGAATGTCTTTGGATAACTCTGAGATTAACTTTGATGTCTTTGAAACAACATTGATGAATTGGAGAATGTCTTTGAGAACATGAGTAGTATTTTGTTAGCTCAGAGAATAACTTTTGATGACATAGCGAATAACTTTTATGTCTTAGAGAAGAACATTGATGGCTTAGAGAATGACTTCTGAGAACATGGGTAGTATTTGAATGCGTCTTTGATGTAATGAAAAGTAACTTTGATGTCTCGAAGATATCTTGCAGATCAACTTTGATGACAGAGATTAACTTTTGTTGTTTTAGAGATTAATTTTGATAGCTCCGAGAATAACTTTTATGCCTCTGAGATTAACTTTAATGAACGAAGATGTCTTAGAAAGTTTCTCTGATGAACGAAAGGCTACTTAGAGAATAGCATTTGATGACTGAGATTAACTTTTTGATGACTCTGAGAATAACTTTGAGGATGCGAGTAAATTTTTTTGAGTGTTTGAGAGCGTCTTTTTGTTATCTCGAAGAGTAACTTTGGTGTTACGGAGAGCACCTTTGACTATTTTTCTTACTTAACGACATATAATTTTTACGAAAGTGCTGAAAAAGTTACATTTGACTATTTTTTCTTACTTAGCGACATATAATTTTAGTTACGAAAGTGTTGAAAAAGTTACATTTGACTCTTTTAGTTGAGGAAAAAGACAAAATATGACGACAGTGACTATTTTAGTGCTCCACAAAGTATAATGCCAGTTAAGAACGACGATGATAGATATCTTTGACTATATTTTCTTACTTGACTATGGATAAAGTTAGTTATGAACAGTGCTGAAAAGATTCCTTTGACAATTTTTAGCTAAGCGAACGGCTGTTTTAGTTAAGAACGGTGTTGAATGAGGTTAATCCTGACTATTTTCAGATGAGAGAAGTGATATTTTAGTTAAGAAATGACAAGGAAACACGATGAAGTAACTATTTTTAGTTGACCGATGAATACTTTTAGTTGAGCAAAAGCCAAAACATGATGAACATGACTTTTTCTGATGATTGGCAGATAATTTTAGTTATGAAATGACAATGAAACATGATGAACACGGTTATTTTCTGATGAATGGGGAATAAGTTTAGTTAAGAAATGATGAAAGTTATTATTTTTAGTAGATTGACGATGGATAAAAGCTAGTTATGAACAGTTTTGGAAAGTTTCCTTTGACAATTTTTTCCTGATGAAACATAGCGGCTGTTAAGAAAGTGCTGAAAGAAGTTTCCTTTGACAATTTTTAGCTAAGAGAAAGGTTGTTTTAGTTAAGAACAGTGTTGAACGAGGCTATTTCTGACTATTTTTAGTTGACTGGATAATAAGTTTAGTTGAGAAATGAGGAAAGTGACTATGTTTTAGTTGATTGGCGAAAGATTTTTTTAGTTATGAAATGACAATGAAACATGAAGAACACGGTTATTTTCTGATGACTAGGGAATAAGTTTAGTTATGAACAGTGTTGGAAAGATTCCTTTGACAATTTTTTGGTTGATTGGATAATAAGTTAGTTGAGAAATGAGGAAAGTGACTATGTTTAGTTGATTGGCGAAAGATTTTTTTAGTTAAGGAACGTTAGATAACATGTAAGGGGAAAAACCCAGAGAACATATGGGGAACATGGCAAAGAACACATGTAAGAAAAGTTGATGAATACAGTGAACATGCTGGGAATATGAACTTACAGAGAACATGAAAACATGATAAGGAGAATAGGGAATACAAAGAATGAACAATGGACTTGTGAAGAACATGGAGAATATGACAAAGAATGTAGAAAACATGTAAGTGAAGGTGAAAAACGAAGTGATCTTGTGAGGAACATGAACTTGTAGAGGAATATGAATATTGACAACGAACACAAAATATGGAAGTTAGCATGAATATTGAGTATAAAAGTTGTAAAGAGAACATGTGATGAACATGAAAACATGGAAAATATGACTAGAATTTGTAGAGAACATAATGAGACTAAGAGAAAGATTACAGAAAAAATGGAGATACTTGTGAAAATATGAACTGAATGGGACTGTGAACATTTGTAGAACATGGAATGAACACAGAAAACATGGACAAAAAGTGAAGAACATAGCTGAATATAGAGAAAATATGCAAATACAGTACGATTATTGAAGGTTTGGGTACGTTGGGGAGGGGAGGGTAATGTAATTATTCTGATAAACAGATAGGCTGGAGAGGAACTTGGTCGGATATAATTATGTCTGATGATCTAAGACAGAGGAAATGTAGCTTGGTTAATGCCCTGATTAATTTTACTACGTTAGAAATAAGGTGATCTTAAATCTCATGTGATATAGTTGGAAATAAAGAACTTGTACAAAATGAACTAAGCTGGGGCACAAGAGTTGAAACTTGATAACTGAACTGGTTTTTTATTTACTATGTCTGAAAATGTAGTTGGGTGATTTGGACTGAGAGTAATGAATTTACAAAAGTGAGCTTGGACAGAGGACAAGAGCTAGAGTTTTATAATTGTTTTCATTATATTTACTATGTCTGAAATACAGAGGGTAAAAATTTCGGGGAAATTGATGGTTTATTTACAAAGACTTGAGGGTGGAAGAGGGTGGGGGACGAGAGCTGGAGCTCAGTAACTGACTTGATCTTATTTACTAACTTTGAAGTATGTCTGCTTTTAATTTTAGGGAAATTGATGGGTTATTTACAAAGATACGAAGGAGAACTAAGGCAGAGACGAGAGCTGGAGCTCGATAACTGACTTGATTTTATTTACGGAGTCTGAAATACAGAGGGTAAAAATTTCAGGGAAATTGATGGTTTATTTACAAAGATACGAAAGAGAACTAAGGCGGAGGACAAGCGCTGGAGCTTGGTAACTGTTTTGATCTTATTTACGGTGCCCGAAATACAGAGGGTAAAAATTTCAGGGAAATTGGACTGTTACTAACGAAGATACGAGAGAGAGCTAAGGCGGAGGACAAGCGCTGGAGCTTGGTAACTAAATTACTGTATTGAACTACGTTTGAAATATGATTATTTTTAAATTTTAGAGGGATTGGAATGATAGTATTCATTATATGACAGGGGACTAAGGTGGGGGAACGTGAGCTAGAACATGCTTACTAACATGATTTATTTGTGTAAAACTGACTTGCTTAATGAAAAGGAGCAAACATACGATGTTGGAAAATAGTTGAACTGAATGAAAGGAGAGAGAGAGAGAGAGGAGGGACGGTCCAGATATTATTATGGAGAAGATAAGATAAGAGGTAACCTGACTGGCCGGGCGTAAGGTAAATAAAGGTGACGCGAGAGATTGCGAGGTAAGGGGGGAGGGAGGTGATGTGAGGTACGAAACCCTGGCCCGCACAGGTGATTTTCTAAATTTATATGAATAACTAAGGCTTACATAGACGATATTTGTAAGTTGAAAACAGGTAAAACATGTCCGTAGAGTTCTCATGGAAGCCCTAAAGAGCTACACATGATATTTGAATTTCTCCCATAAGGCCTTAACAAACTTCTATGTCTCGGAAATTATTTTTCTCATAAGAACTTTAACAAACTCGTATGACATTATTTTTCCTCATAAGAATTCCCTAATTCCAAATCTGTGACTCCCCAAATTCGCCGGAAAACCCTGGCGGTCCACAGACGATTTTCTAAATTTACCTGAAACCCTTGGGGCCCACAGGGGATTTTTCTCCCAGAAAAAAAAAATCCTCTGTGAGGCGCCTTCCCTACTACTTGTGTGTGTGTGTGTGTGTGTGTGTGTGTGTGTGTGTGTGTGTGTGTGTGTTAGAGAGAAATAGATGTAGTAGATATAAAAAATGGAAAAATACATATATTTGATAGGCGGGGTCCAAGAGCTAATAACTCGATTCTGCAGATACATATAGTAAATACAAGGAGAAAATAAATACACACACACACACACATTAATTGATAATGGACTGTTTTGTGTGCGTATCCATGTGTACTATTGTCAAGACCGACAGACACGTGAAGTCTACACGTCACACACTCAGTGTGTGTATGTGTACCTGTAATTGAACTGACATGTGTACGGTAATTATCTGTATGTGTCCATTTTAAAGGTACACATTAGTGAATGTGTATTTATGTAAATTGATTGACATATGTACGTGTGCGCGCGATTAGTGTTACTTTAATTTATATGGTTAACATTTATACGTTTGAATGACATAGTTTCCCATTATTGTCACATTTTTTGTTACATGTCTACTATTGTCAAGATGGACAGACACGTCCAGCTATGAGTGTTTATGTGTACCAGTAATTGAACTGACATGTGTACTGCAACTATCTGCGTGTGTCCATTTTAAAGGAATATATTAGTAAATGTTTATTTATGTAAATTGATTGGAATATGTATGTGGACGCTCGGTTAGTGTAACTGTAATTTATATGGTTAACGTTTGCATGACATAGTTTCCCCTCATTGTCACATTTTTTGTTACTATTTCGCTGTTCACTTTCACTCTCTCTGAATCCCGTGGACTAATTGTGCTCACGTGTGTTTGTGTAGGGAAGGGGGGAACCATAGGCTTTTCACACAATAATTTGCAACTATTTGCTGAGAAAAGTTTCAAAAGATCATCTATGTTTATAATAAGTCTTCTTTTTCCTAACATACAAGTCAATCACACAGTACCTAACCTCAGTCAGAAACACTTTTCTTACTATATCTCGCAACGTCTTTTGCATATATATCCTATCTTAAATAATTAACAATTTTAATTCATAACTGCCAACCCCCCTCCCATCCAAAGCTTTCAAAGCCACCAAACATCATTCCTTTCCCTTAACCTCTCCCAAATTATCTTTTGCACCAATTCACAAACAAGGGGGCTTTATAGCTGAGTGGACGTCGCTCTCGACTCGTAATCGTAGCTCATTCGATCCCACGGTGATGGAACAAGCGGAAATCAGCAGAGTTTCTATCATTCTGATGCCCCTGTTACCTAGCAGTAAATATGTACCTGGGCGTTAGACAGCTGTTACGGGCTGCTTCCTGGGTGTGTGTGTGTGGAATGTTTTTTATTAGTAATAATTGATTGATTGACAGTCGAGAGGCGGGCCGAAAGAGTAGAGCTCAACCCACGCAAGCATAACTAGGTGAACACAACTAGATAAATACTAACCAACCACGATCTCGACAATCCATTACACACACAACCCCCCCTCCCCCTCCCCCCCCCAAACTCCCGAAATCGTTTCTACCTAAATCAATAAAAAATTAAAACAAATCAATTAATTCACCACAAAGAGTAACTATAAATAAAGGAACCAAATTTGAGACATACAGCGACTCCAGCGTGGTCTAGTAGGAAGAGAACGTGTTCTCATCTGGATAGATTGCGATCGAGTCTGTCGGAACGGGTGTGTAACTGCAGGGCACAAATATTTGTGTGTCCCCTCCTGTAGCTGCCTCTGTTTCGACAGGTTCCCTGGATAGCTGGAATTGACCTGGCCCTTGGAAAGTGGGGAAGGGGTGAAATCCGTTGGGCCCACTATGGATACCTTGGATCCATGGACCTAGAGCAGGTCTAATCACCTGGGATTCGAACCCACGGTGGAAATAAGGGAGGAGATATGGGAAGGGGGGGGGGGGAAGGATGTTTCCCTGGAACCAAACCTCACATAAACCTGGACACTCACACACACACCCTCACCCGAAAACTCACAGGGGCACTCACACTCACACACTCCCATAGACTGTGATAAGGGAGACCATCTGAAGGGACACAGATGGCCTCCTGGACCCACAGGTATAACCGGACACACACACACCCGGACACTCACAGGGACACTCACACACACTCGCCCGGACACTCACAGGGATATACACACTCACACACAGACACACATCCATAGACACAAACTGTGATAAGGGAGACCATCTGAGGGGACACAGATGGCCTCCTGGACACACAAGTATATATCAATATTTAATTTAATATTTATTTTTTTAATTTTATTAAATAAGTAATCAAATTAATGTGTTTTAATAAATTATTATTTTATTAAATTATTAAATAATTATATTAATAAAACAAATTAAATTAAATTTAATAATTAAATATTTATTATTTAATTTACAAATATGACATATTTTTTTAAATATATATATATATATATATATATATATATATATATATATATATATATATATATATATATATATATATATATATATATATATACATACATGCGAACAAGCCTTAATGGTCCCCAGGACTATATGCAACTGAAAACTCACATGCCAGAAGTGACTCGAACCCATACTGCCAGGAGCAATGCAACTGGTATGTACAGGACGCCTTAATCCGCTTGTGTCAATTTTAAAGGAATATATTAGTGAATATTTATTTATGTAAATTGATATATATATATATATATATATATATATATATATATATATATATATATATATATATATATATAATATATATATAAAGAGAATGTCTGTCTATGTAATGAGGCCACATGCTGGAGGCTGCAGCCATACACAGATTTATTTTAAAATTTATTTATTAATATATTATTAAGGCTTATTATTACTAAATTAATGTATTTGTAGAGGGAATGGTCTGGGGTAGGGAACGGGCATAGGTTGGTCAGTGTTGACTTTAGCTAAAGGATTTAGGAATAATTATTAATTATTCTTATCACTCCCCCCCCCCTACCAATTTAATTAAAGTTAATTGTAAAATAATGCTTGAGATGGCTGAAGACTTTTTCGTACTTAGAAAAAACCTAAATTAAACACATAAAGAAGTTTATTGGTCCTGATTTAAGTTAAAGCAAGAGGTGCAAAGGTGGTGGTGGGGGTGGGGGGAGGATACGGGATTAAGAGGTGGAATGAAGAGAGGGAACAAGGGGAGTGGTGCTGGTGAAACAGGGAGGAACAGGGGGTGCTGTACAGGTGATACAAGGATGGGGATGGGGGAACAGGGGGAGTGGTGCAGATGAAACAGGGATGAAGAGGGAGAAACAGGGGGGAGTGGTGCAGGTGAAACAGGGATGAAGAGGGAGAAACAGAGGGAGTGGTGCAGGTGAAACAGGGATGGGGATGAGGGAACAGGGGGAGTGGTGCAGGTGAAACAGGGATGGGGATGGGGGAACAGGGGGAGTGGTGCAGGTGAAACAGGGATGCAGAGGGAGAAACAGGGGGGAGTGGTGCAGGTGAAACAGGGATTAAAGGAAAATTTATATAAGTAGATAGATGGATGTTTACATTGATTGCTAAATATATACATTGACGGATAGACGGATGCATAGATGCATCCGTCTATCTGATGAATGGAAAGACATATGAGTAGATGGATGGATAGACAGAAGAGTTGATGGACGGATAAATGGAATATAAATGTATATAATGATAAATGGTTGGTTTATGGGAAGATAGATTGATGGATTGACAGATATAAGTAGATAGATAGATGGATCCATTGATGGATTCATTTGTGCTTATCTCTTGAGGTTCTTCTTGAGATGATTTCGGGTCTTTAGTGTCCCCGCGGTCCGGTCCTCGACCAAACCTCCACCCCCAGGAAGCGGCCCGTGACAGCTGACTAATACCCAGGTACCTGTTTTACTGCAAGGTATCAGGGGCACAGGGTGAAAGAAACTCTGCCCATTGTTTCTCGGCGGCGCCCGGAATCGAACCCGGGACCACAGGATCACAAGTCCAGTGTCCAGTGTGCTGTCCGCTCGGCCGACTGGCTCCCCGGTCAGAGGGGAGCCGGTGAACAGGCGAATCAGGTTAAAGAATATCTGTCGATTTGCTATTGCATCAACTGAGATTCGATATGGGACCATTAGGATTATAACCAACGAACTCTCTCCGTTTAGACGGTAGGCCTCCAGTTTGTGTGTGTGTGTGTGTGTGTGTGTGTGTGTGTGTGTGTGTGTGTGTGTGTGTGTGTGTGTGTGTGTGTGTGTGTGTGTGTGTGTGTGTGT
>NC_091221.1:23724443-23803890 GCF_040958095.1 Procambarus clarkii | reverse complement strand
TGCTGATTTCCGCTTGTTCCATCACCGTGGGATCGAATGAGCTACGATTACGAGTCGAGAGCGACGTCCACTCAGCTATAAAGCCCCCTTGTTTGTGAATTGGTGCAAAAGATAATTTGGGAGAGGTTAAGGGAAAGGAATGATGTTTGGTGGCTTTGAAAGCTTTGGATGGGAGGGGGGTTGGCAGTTATGAATTAAAATTGTTAATTATTTAAGATAGGATATATATGCAAAAGACGTTGCGAGATATAGTAAGAAAAGTGTTTCTGACTGAGGTTAGGTACTGTGTGATTGACTTGTATGTTAGGAAAAAGAAGACTTATTATAAACATAGATGATCTTTTGAAACTTTTCTCAGCAAATAGTTGCAAATTATTGTGTGAAAAGCCTATGGTTCCCCCTTCCCTACACAAACACACGTGAGCACAATTAGTCCACGGGATTCAGAGAGAGTGAAAGTGAACAGCGAAATAGTAACAAAAAATGTGACAATGAGGGGAAACTATGTCATGCAAACGTTAACCATATAAATTACAGTTACACTAACCGAGCGTCCACATACATATTCCAATCAATTTACATAAATAAACATTCACTAATATATTCCTTTAAAATGGACACACGCAGATAGTTGCAGTACACATGTCAGTTCAATTACTGGTACACATAAACACTCATAGCTGGACGTGTCTGTCCATCTTGACAATAGTAGACATGTAACAAAAAATGTGACAATAATGGGAAACTATGTCATTCAAACGTATAAATGTTAACCATATAAATTAAAGTAACACTAATCGCGCGCACACGTACATATGTCAATCAATTTACATAAATACACATTCACTAATGTGTACCTTTAAAATGGACACATACAGATAATTACCGTACACATGTCAGTTCAATTACAGGTACACATACACACACATAGCTTCACGTGTCTGTCGGTCTTGACAATAGTACACATGGATACGCACACAAAACAGTCCATTATCAATTAATGTGTGTGTGTGTGTGTATTTATTTTCTCCTTGTATTTACTATATGTATCTGCAGAATCGAGTTATTAGCTCTTGGACCCCGCCTATCAAATATATGTATTTTTCCATTTTTTTATATCTACTACATCTATTTCTCTCTAACACACACACACACACACACACACACACACACACACACACACACACACACACACACACACACACACACACACACACACACACACAAACTGGAGGCCTACCGTCTAAACGGAGAGAGTTCGTTGGTTATAATCCTAATGGTCCCATATCGAATCTCAGTTGATGCAATAGCAAATCGACAGATATTCTTTAACCTGATTCGCCTGTTCACCGGCTCCCCTCCGACCGGGGAGCCAGTCGGCCGAGCGGACAGCACACTGGACACTGGACTTGTGATCCTGTGGTCCCGGGTTCGATTCCGGGCGCCGCCGAGAAACAATGGGCAGAGTTTCTTTCACCCTGTGCCCCTGATACCTTGCAGTAAAACAGGTACCTGGGTATTAGTCAGCTGTCACGGGCCGCTTCCTGGGGGTGGAGGTTTGGTCGAGGACCGGACCGCGGGGACACTAAAGACCCGAAATCATCTCAAGAAGAACCTCAAGAGATAAGCACAAATGAATCCATCAATGGATCCATCTATCTATCTACTTATATCTGTCAATCCATCAATCTATCTTCCCATAAACCAACCATTTATCATTATATACATTTA
The DNA here is from genome assembly GCF_040958095.1 of Procambarus clarkii. Classification (NCBI taxonomy): domain Eukaryota; kingdom Metazoa; phylum Arthropoda; class Malacostraca; order Decapoda; family Cambaridae; genus Procambarus; species Procambarus clarkii. The sequence continues at coordinate 23,802,159 of NC_091221.1, read as the reverse complement.
TATTCCATTTATCCGTCCATCAACTCTTCTGTCTATCCATCCATCTACTCATATGTCTTTCCATCCATCAGATAGACGGATGCATCTATGCATCCGTCTATCCGTCAATGTATATATTTAGCAATCAATGTAAACATCCATCTATCTACTTATATAAATTTTCCTTTAATCCCTGTTTCACCTGCACCACTCCCCCCTGTTTCTCCCTCTGCATCCCTGTTTCACCTGCACCACTCCCCCTGTTCCCCATCCCCATCCCTGTTTCACCTGCACCACTCCCCCTGTTCCCTCATCCCCATCCCTGTTTCACCTGCACCACTCCCTCTGTTTCTCCCTCTTCATCCCTGTTTCACCTGCACCACTCCCCCCTGTTTCTCCCTCTTCATCCCTGTTTCATCTGCACCACTCCCCCTGTTCCCCCATCCCCATCCCTGTATCACCTGTACAGCACCCCCTGTTCCTCCCTGTTTCACCAGCACCACTCCCCTTGTTCCCTCTCTTCATTCCACCTCTAAATCCCGTATCCTCCCCCCACCCCCACCACCACCTTTGCACCTCTTCCTTTAACTTAAATCAGGACCAATAAACTTCTTTATGTGTTTAATTTAGGTTTTTTCTAAGTACGAAAAAGTCTTCAGCCATCTCAAGCATTATTTTACAATTAACTTTAATTAAATTGGTAGGGGGGGGGGGAGTGATAAGAATAATTAATAATTATTCCTAAATCCTTTAGCTAAAGTCAACACTGACCAACCTATGCCCGTTCCCTACCCCAGACCATTCCCTCTACAAATACATTAATTTAGTAATAATAAGCCTTAATAATATAATAAATAAATTTTAAAATAAATCTGTGTATGGCTGCAGCCTCCAGCATGTGGCCTCATTACATAGACAGACATTCTCTTTATATATATATATATATATATATATATATATATATATATATATATATATATATATATATATATATATCAATTACATAAATAAATATTCACTAATATATTCCTTTAAAATTGACACAAGCGGATTAAGGCGTCCTGTACATACCAGTTGCATTGCTCCTGGCAGTATGGGTTCGAGTCACTTCTGGCATGTGAGTTTTCAGTTGCATATAGTCCTGGGGACCATTAAGGCTTGTTCGCATGTATGTATATATATATATATATATATATATATATATATATATATATATATATATATATATATATATATATATATATATATATATTATATAATATATATATATATATATATATATATATATATATATATATATATATATATATATATAAATATATATATTTAAAAAATCTGTCATATTTGTAAATTAAATAATAAATATTTAATTATTAAATTTAATTTAATTTGTTTTATTAATATAATTATTTAATAATTTAATAAAATAATAATTTATTAAAAAACATTAATTTGATTACTTATTTAATAAAATTAAAAAAATAAATATTAAATTAAATATTGATATATACTTGTGTGTCCAGGAGGCCATCTGTGTCCCCTCAGATGGTCTCCCTTATCACAGTTTGTGTCTATGGATGTGTGTCTGTGTGTGAGTGTGTATATCCCTGTGAGTGTCCGGGCGAGTGTGTGTGAGTGTCCCTGTGAGTGTCCGGGTGTGTGTGTGTCCGGTTATACCTGTGGGTCCAGGAGGCCATCTGTGTCCCTTCAGATGGTCTCCCTTATCACAGTCTATGGGAGTGTGTGAGTGTGAGTGCCCCTGTGAGTGTTCGGGTGAGGGTGTGTGTGTGAGTGTCCGGGTTTATGTGAGGTTTGGTTCCAGGGAAACATCCTTCCCCCCCCCCCTTCCCATATCTCCTCCCTTATTTCCACCGTGGGTTCGAATCCCAGGTGATTAGACCTGCTCTAGGTCCATGGATCCAAGGTATCCATCCGTGGGCCCAACGGATTTCACCCCTTCCCCACTTTCCAAGGGCCAGGTCAATTCCAGCTATCCAGGGAACCTGTCGAAACAGAGGCAGCTACAGGAGGGGACACACAAATATTTGTGCCCTGCAGTTACACACCCGTTCCGACAGACTCGATCGCAATCTATCCAGATGAGAACACGTTCTCTTCCTACTAGACCACGCTGGAGTCGCTGTATGTCTCAAATTTGGTTCCTTTATTTATAGTTACTCTTTGTGGTGAATTAATTGATTTGTTTTAATTGATTTAGGTAGAACGATTTCGGGAGTTTGGGGGGGGGAGGGGGAGGGGGGGTTGTGTGTGTAATGGATTGTCGAGATCGTGGTTGGTTAGTATTTATCTAGTTGTGTTCACCTAGTTATGCTTGCGTGGGTTGAGCTCTACTCTTTCGGCCCGCCTCTCGACTGTCAATCAATCAATTATTACTAATAAAAAACATTCCACACACACACACCAGGAAGCAGCCCGTAACAGCTGTCTAACGCCCAGGTACATATTTACTGCTAGGTAACAGGGGCATCAGAATGATAGAAACTCTGCTGATTTCCGCTTGTTCCATCACCGTGGGATCGAATGAGCTACGATTACGAGTCGAGAGCGACGTCCACTCAGCTATAAAGCCCCCTTGTTTGTGAATTGGTGCAAAAGATAATTTGGGAGAGGTTAAGGGAAAGGAATGATGTTTGGTGGCTTTGAAAGCTTTGGATGGGAGGGGGGTTGGCAGTTATGAATTAAAATTGTTAATTATTTAAGATAGGATATATATGCAAAAGACGTTGCGAGATATAGTAAGAAAAGTGTTTCTGACTGAGGTTAGGTACTGTGTGATTGACTTGTATGTTAGGAAAAAGAAGACTTATTATAAACATAGATGATCTTTTGAAACTTTTCTCAGCAAATAGTTGCAAATTATTGTGTGAAAAGCCTATGGTTCCCCCTTCCCTACACAAACACACGTGAGCACAATTAGTCCACGGGATTCAGAGAGAGTGAAAGTGAACAGCGAAATAGTAACAAAAAATGTGACAATGAGGGGAAACTATGTCATGCAAACGTTAACCATATAAATTACAGTTACACTAACCGAGCGTCCACATACATATTCCAATCAATTTACATAAATAAACATTCACTAATATATTCCTTTAAAATGGACACACGCAGATAGTTGCAGTACACATGTCAGTTCAATTACTGGTACACATAAACACTCATAGCTGGACGTGTCTGTCCATCTTGACAATAGTAGACATGTAACAAAAAATGTGACAATAATGGGAAACTATGTCATTCAAACGTATAAATGTTAACCATATAAATTAAAGTAACACTAATCGCGCGCACACGTACATATGTCAATCAATTTACATAAATACACATTCACTAATGTGTACCTTTAAAATGGACACATACAGATAATTACCGTACACATGTCAGTTCAATTACAGGTACACATACACACACATAGCTTCACGTGTCTGTCGGTCTTGACAATAGTACACATGGATACGCACACAAAACAGTCCATTATCAATTAATGTGTGTGTGTGTGTGTGTATTTATTTTCTCCTTGTATTTACTATATGTATCTGCAGAATCGAGTTATTAGCTCTTGGACCCCGCCTATCAAATATATGTATTTTTCCATTTTTTTATATCTACTACATCTATTTCTCTCTAACACACACACACACACACACACACACACACACACACACACACACACACACACACACACACACACACACACACACACACAAACTGGAGGCCTACCGTCTAAACGGAGAGAGTTCGTTGGTTATAATCCTAATGGTCCCATATCGAATCTCAGTTGATGCAATAGCAAATCGACAGATATTCTTTAACCTGATTCGCCTGTTCACCGGCTCCCCTCCGACCGGGGAGCCAGTCGGCCGAGCGGACAGCACACTGGACACTGGACTTGTGATCCTGTGGTCCCGGGTTCGATTCCGGGCGCCGCCGAGAAACAATGGGCAGAGTTTCTTTCACCCTGTGCCCCTGATACCTTGCAGTAAAACAGGTACCTGGGTATTAGTCAGCTGTCACGGGCCGCTTCCTGGGGGTGGAGGTTTGGTCGAGGACCGGACCGCGGGGACACTAAAGACCCGAAATCATCTCAAGAAGAACCTCAAGAGATAAGCACAAATGAATCCATCAATGGATCCATCTATCTATCTACTTATATCTGTCAATCCATCAATCTATCTTCCCATAAACCAACCATTTATCATTATATACATTTATATTCCATTTATCCGTCCATCAACTCTTCTGTCTATCCATCCATCTACTCATATGTCTTTCCATCCATCAGATAGACGGATGCATCTATGCATCCGTCTATCCGTCAATGTATATATTTAGCAATCAATGTAAACATCCATCTATCTACTTATATAAATTTTCCTTTAATCCCTGTTTCACCTGCACCACTCCCCCCTGTTTCTCCCTCTGCATCCCTGTTTCACCTGCACCACTCCCCCTGTTCCCCCATCCCCATCCCTGTTTCACCTGCACCACTCCCCCTGTTCCCTCATCCCCATCCCTGTTTCACCTGCACCACTCCCTCTGTTTCTCCCTCTTCATCCCTGTTTCACCTGCACCACTCCCCCTGTTTCTCCCTCTTCATCCCTGTTTCATCTGCACCACTCCCCCTGTTCCCCCATCCCCATCCCTGTATCACCTGTACAGCACCCCCTGTTCCTCCCTGTTTCACCAGCACCACTCCCCTTGTTCCCTCTCTTCATTCCACCTCTAAATCCCGTATCCTCCCCCCACCCCCACCACCACCTTTGCACCTCTTCCTTTAACTTAAATCAGGACCAATAAACTTCTTTATGTGTTTAATTTAGGTTTTTTCTAAGTACGAAAAAGTCTTCAGCCATCTCAAGCATTATTTTACAATTAACTTTAATTAAATTGGTAGGGGGGGGGGGGAGTGATAAGAATAATTAATAATTATTCCTAAATCCTTTAGCTAAAGTCAACACTGACCAACCTATGCCCGTTCCCTACCCCAGACCATTCCCTCTACAAATACATTAATTTAGTAATAATAAGCCTTAATAATATATTAATAAATAAATTTTAAAATAAATCTGTGTATGGCTGCAGCCTCCAGCATGTGGCCTCATTACATAGACAGACATTCTCTTTATATATATATATATATATATATATATATATATATATATATATATATATATATATATATATATATATATATATATATATCAATTTACATAAATAAATATTCACTAATATATTCCTTTAAAATTGACACAAGCGGATTAAGGCGTCCTGTACATACCAGTTGCATTGCTCCTGGCAGTATGGGTTCGAGTCACTTCTGGCATGTGAGTTTTCAGTTGCATATAGTCCTGGGGACCATTAAGGCTTGTTCGCATGTATGTATATATATATATATATATATATATATATATATATATATATATATATATATATATATATATATATATATATATATATATATATATATATATATATATATATATATATATTATATATATATATATATATATATATATATATATATATATATATATATATATATATATAAATATATATATTTAAAAAATCTGTCATATTTGTAAATTAAATAATAAATATTTAATTATTAAATTTAATTTAATTTGTTTTATTAATATAATTATTTAATAATTTAATAAAATAATAATTTATTAAAAAACATTAATTTGATTACTTATTTAATAAAATTAAAAAATAAATATTAAATTAAATATTGATATATACTTGTGTGTCCAGGAGGCCATCTGTGTCCCCTCAGATGGTCTCCCTTATCACAGTTTGTGTCTATGGATGTGTGTCTGTGTGTGAGTGTGTATATCCCTGTGAGTGTCCGGGCGAGTGTGTGTGAGTGTCCCTGTGAGTGTCCGGGTGTGTGTGTGTCCGGTTATACCTGTGGGTCCAGGAGGCCATCTGTGTCCCTTCAGATGGTCTCCCTTATCACAGTCTATGGGAGTGTGTGAGTGTGAGTGCCCCTGTGAGTGTTCGGGTGAGGTGTGTGTGTGTGAGTGTCCGGGTTTATGTGAGGTTTGGTTCCAGGGAAACATCCTTCCCCCCCCCCCTTCCCATATCTCCTCCCTTATTTCCACCGTGGGTTCGAATCCCAGGTGATTAGACCTGCTCTAGGTCCATGGATCCAAGGTATCCATCCGTGGGCCCAACGGATTTCACCCCTTCCCCACTTTCCAAGGGCCAGGTCAATTCCAGCTATCCAGGGAACCTGTCGAAACAGAGGCAGCTACAGGAGGGGACACACAAATATTTGTGCCCTGCAGTTACACACCCGTTCCGACAGACTCGATCGCAATCTATCCAGATGAGAACACGTTCTCTTCCTACTAGACCACGCTGGAGTCGCTGTATGTCTCAAATTTGGTTCCTTTATTTATAGTTACTCTTTGTGGTGAATTAATTGATTTGTTTTAATTTTTTATTGATTTAGGTAGAACGATTTCGGGAGTTTGGGGGGGGGGAGGGGGAGGGGGGGTTGTGTGTGTAATGGATTGTCGAGATCGTGGTTGGTTAGTATTTATCTAGTTGTGTTCACCTAGTTATGCTTGCGTGGGTTGAGCTCTACTCTTTCGGCCCGCCTCTCGACTGTCAATCAATCAATTATTACTAATAAAAAACATTCCACACACACACACCCAGGAAGCAGCCCGTAACAGCTGTCTAACGCCCAGGTACATATTTACTGCTAGGTAACAGGGGCATCAGAATGATAGAAACTCTGCTGATTTCCGCTTGTTCCATCACCGTGGGATCGAATGAGCTACGATTACGAGTCGAGAGCGACGTCCACTCAGCTATAAAGCCCCCTTGTTTGTGAATTGGTGCAAAAGATAATTTGGGAGAGGTTAAGGGAAAGGAATGATGTTTGGTGGCTTTGAAAGCTTTGGATGGGAGGGGGGTTGGCAGTTATGAATTAAAATTGTTAATTATTTAAGATAGGATATATATGCAAAAGACGTTGCGAGATATAGTAAGAAAAGTGTTTCTGACTGAGGTTAGGTACTGTGTGATTGACTTGTATGTTAGGAAAAAGAAGACTTATTATAAACATAGATGATCTTTTGAAACTTTTCTCAGCAAATAGTTGCAAATTATTGTGTGAAAAGCCTATGGTTCCCCCTTCCCTACACAAACACACGTGAGCACAATTAGTCCACGGGATTCAGAGAGAGTGAAAGTGAACAGCGAAATAGTAACAAAAAATGTGACAATGAGGGGAAACTATGTCATGCAAACGTTAACCATATAAATTACAGTTACACTAACCGAGCGTCCACATACATATTCCAATCAATTTACATAAATAAACATTCACTAATATATTCCTTTAAAATGGACACACGCAGATAGTTGCAGTACACATGTCAGTTCAATTACTGGTACACATAAACACTCATAGCTGGACGTGTCTGTCCATCTTGACAATAGTAGACATGTAACAAAAAATGTGACAATAATGGGAAACTATGTCATTCAAACGTATAAATGTTAACCATATAAATTAAAGTAACACTAATCGCGCGCACACGTACATATGTCAATCAATTTACATAAATACACATTCACTAATGTGTACCTTTAAAATGGACACATACAGATAATTACCGTACACATGTCAGTTCAATTACAGGTACACATACACACACATAGCTTCACGTGTCTGTCGGTCTTGACAATAGTACACATGGATACGCACACAAAACAGTCCATTATCAATTAATGTGTGTGTGTGTGTGTGTATTTATTTTCTCCTTGTATTTACTATATGTATCTGCAGAATCGAGTTATTAGCTCTTGGACCCCGCCTATCAAATATATGTATTTTTCCATTTTTTTATATCTACTACATCTATTTCTCTCTAACACACACACACACACACACACACACACACACACACACACACACACACACACACACACACACACACACACACACACACACACACACACACACACACACAAACTGGAGGCCTACCGTCTAAACGGAGAGAGTTCGTTGGTTATAATCCTAATGGTCCCATATCGAATCTCAGTTGATGCAATAGCAAATCGACAGATATTCTTTAACCTGATTCGCCTGTTCACCGGCTCCCCTCCGACCGGGGAGCCAGTCGGCCGAGCGGACAGCACACTGGACACTGGACTTGTGATCCTGTGGTCCCGGGTTCGATTCCGGGCGCCGCCGAGAAACAATGGGCAGAGTTTCTTTCACCCTGTGCCCCTGATACCTTGCAGTAAAACAGGTACCTGGGTATTAGTCAGCTGTCACGGGCCGCTTCCTGGGGGTGGAGGTTTGGTCGAGGACCGGACCGCGGGGACACTAAAGACCCGAAATCATCTCAAGAAGAACCTCAAGAGATAAGCACAAATGAATCCATCAATGGATCCATCTATCTATCTACTTATATCTGTCAATCCATCAATCTATCTTCCCATAAACCAACCATTTATCATTATATACATTTATATTCCATTTATCCGTCCATCAACTCTTCTGTCTATCCATCCATCTACTCATATGTCTTTCCATCCATCAGATAGACGGATGCATCTATGCATCCGTCTATCCGTCAATGTATATATTTAGCAATCAATGTAAACATCCATCTATCTACTTATATAAATTTTCCTTTAATCCCTGTTTCACCTGCACCACTCCCCCCTGTTTCTCCCTCTGCATCCCTGTTTCACCTGCACCACTCCCCCTGTTCCCCCATCCCCATCCCTGTTTCACCTGCACCACTCCCCCTGTTCCCTCATCCCCATCCCTGTTTCACCTGCACCACTCCCTCTGTTTCTCCCTCTTCATCCCTGTTTCACCTGCACCACTCCCCCTGTTTCTCCCTCTTCATCCCTGTTTCATCTGCACCACTCCCCCTGTTCCCCCATCCCCATCCCTGTATCACCTGTACAGCACCCCCTGTTCCTCCCTGTTTCACCAGCACCACTCCCCTTGTTCCCTCTCTTCATTCCACCTCTAAATCCCGTATCCTCCCCCCACCCCCACCACCACCTTTGCACCTCTTCCTTTAACTTAAATCAGGACCAATAAACTTCTTTATGTGTTTAATTTAGGTTTTTTCTAAGTACGAAAAAGTCTTCAGCCATCTCAAGCATTATTTTACAATTAACTTTAATTAAATTGGTAGGGGGGGGGGAGTGATAAGAATAATTAATAATTATTCCTAAATCCTTTAGCTAAAGTCAACACTGACCAACCTATGCCCGTTCCCTACCCCAGACCATTCCCTCTACAAATACATTAATTTAGTAATAATAAGCCTTAATAATATATTAATAAATAAATTTTAAAATAAATCTGTGTATGGCTGCAGCCTCCAGCATGTGGCCTCATTACATAGACAGACATTCTCTATATATATATATATATATATATATATATATATATATATATATATATATATATATATATATATATATATATATCAATTTACATAAATAAATATTCACTAATATATTCCTTTAAAATTGACACAAGCGGATTAAGGCGTCCTGTACATACCAGTTGCATTGCTCCTGGCAGTATGGGTTCGAGTCACTTCTGGCATGTGAGTTTTCAGTTGCATATAGTCCTGGGGACCATTAAGGCTTGTTCGCATGTATGATATATATATATATATATATATATATATATATATATATATATATATATATATATATATATATATATATATATATATATATATATATATATATATATATATATATATATATATATATATATATATATATATATATATATATATATATATATATATATATATATATATATATAAATATATATATTTAAAAATCTGTCATATTTGTAAATTAAATAATAAATATTTAATTATTAAATTTAATTTAATTTGTTTTATTAATATAATTATTTAATAATTTAATAAAATAATAATTTATTAAAAAACATTAATTTGATTACTTATTTAATAAAATTAAAAAAATAAATATTAAATTAAATATTGATATATACTTGTGTGTCCAGGAGGCCATCTGTGTCCCCTCAGATGGTCTCCCTTATCACAGTTTGTGTCTATGGATGTGTGTCTGTGTGTGAGTGTGTATATCCCTGTGAGTGTCCGGGCGAGTGTGTGTGAGTGTCCCTGTGAGTGTCCGGGTGTGTGTGTGTCCGGTTATACCTGTGGGTCCAGGAGGCCATCTGTGTCCCTTCAGATGGTCTCCCTTATCACAGTCTATGGGAGTGTGTGAGTGTGAGTGCCCCTGTGAGTGTTCGGGTGAGGGTGTGTGTGTGAGTGTCCGGGTTTATGTGAGGTTTGGTTCCAGGGAAACATCCTTCCCCCCCCCCCCTTCCCATATCTCCTCCCTTATTTCCACCGTGGGTTCGAATCCCAGGTGATTAGACCTGCTCTAGGTCCATGGATCCAAGGTATCCATCCGTGGGCCCAACGGATTTCACCCCTTCCCCACTTTCCAAGGGCCAGGTCAATTCCAGCTATCCAGGGAACCTGTCGAAACAGAGGCAGCTACAGGAGGGGACACACAAATATTTGTGCCCTGCAGTTACACACCCGTTCCGACAGACTCGATCGCAATCTATCCAGATGAGAACACGTTCTCTTCCTACTAGACCACGCTGGAGTCGCTGTATGTCTCAAATTTGGTTCCTTTATTTATAGTTACTCTTTGTGGTGAATTAATTGATTTGTTTTAATTTTTTATTGATTTAGGTAGAACGATTTCGGGAGTTTGGGGGGGGGGGAGGGGGAGGGGGGGTTGTGTGTGTAATGGATTGTCGAGATCGTGGTTGGTTAGTATTTATCTAGTTGTGTTCACCTAGTTATGCTTGCGTGGGTTGAGCTCTACTCTTTCGGCCCGCCTCTCGACTGTCAATCAATCAATTATTACTAATAAAAAACATTCCACACACACACCCAGGAAGCAGCCCGTAACAGCTGTCTAACGCCCAGGTACATATTTACTGCTAGGTAACAGGGGCATCAGAATGATAGAAACTCTGCTGATTTCCGCTTGTTCCATCACCGTGGGATCGAATGAGCTACGATTACGAGTCGAGAGCGACGTCCACTCAGCTATAAAGCCCCCTTGTTTGTGAATTGGTGCAAAAGATAATTTGGGAGAGGTTAAGGGAAAGGAATGATGTTTGGTGGCTTTGAAAGCTTTGGATGGGAGGGGGGTTGGCAGTTATGAATTAAAATTGTTAATTATTTAAGATAGGATATATATGCAAAAGACGTTGCGAGATATAGTAAGAAAAGTGTTTCTGACTGAGGTTAGGTACTGTGTGATTGACTTGTATGTTAGGAAAAAGAAGACTTATTATAAACATAGATGATCTTTTGAAACTTTTCTCAGCAAATAGTTGCAAATTATTGTGTGAAAAGCCTATGGTTCCCCCTTCCCTACACAAACACACGTGAGCACAATTAGTCCACGGGATTCAGAGAGAGTGAAAGTGAACAGCGAAATAGTAACAAAAAATGTGACAATGAGGGGAAACTATGTCATGCAAACGTTAACCATATAAATTACAGTTACACTAACCGAGCGTCCACATACATATTCCAATCAATTTACATAAATAAACATTCACTAATATATTCCTTTAAAATGGACACACGCAGATAGTTGCAGTACACATGTCAGTTCAATTACTGGTACACATAAACACTCATAGCTGGACGTGTCTGTCCATCTTGACAATAGTAGACATGTAACAAAAAATGTGACAATAATGGGAAACTATGTCATTCAAACGTATAAATGTTAACCATATAAATTAAAGTAACACTAATCGCGCGCACACGTACATATGTCAATCAATTTACATAAATACACATTCACTAATGTGTACCTTTAAAATGGACACATACAGATAATTACCGTACACATGTCAGTTCAATTACAGGTACACATACACACACATAGCTTCACGTGTCTGTCGGTCTTGACAATAGTACACATGGATACGCACACAAAACAGTCCATTATCAATTAATGTGTGTGTGTGTGTGTGTATTTATTTTCTCCTTGTATTTACTATATGTATCTGCAGAATCGAGTTATTAGCTCTTGGACCCCGCCTATCAAATATATGTATTTTTCCATTTTTTTATATCTACTACATCTATTTCTCTACACACACACACACACACACACACACACACACACACACACACACACACACACACACACACACACACACACACACACACACACACACACACACACACACACACACACACACACACACAAACTGGAGGCCTACCGTCTAAACGGAGAGAGTTCGTTGGTTATAATCCTAATGGTCCCATATCGAATCTCAGTTGATGCAATAGCAAATCGACAGATATTCTTTAACCTGATTCGCCTGTTCACCGGCTCCCCTCCGACCGGGGAGCCAGTCGGCCGAGCGGACAGCACACTGGACACTGGACTTGTGATCCTGTGGTCCCGGGTTCGATTCCGGGCGCCGCCGAGAAACAATGGGCAGAGTTTCTTTCACCCTGTGCCCCTGATACCTTGCAGTAAAACAGGTACCTGGGTATTAGTCAGCTGTCACGGGCCGCTTCCTGGGGGTGGAGGTTTGGTCGAGGACCGGACCGCGGGGACACTAAAGACCCGAAATCATCTCAAGAAGAACCTCAAGAGATAAGCACAAATGAATCCATCAATGGATCCATCTATCTATCTACTTATATCTGTCAATCCATCAATCTATCTTCCCATAAACCAACCATTTATCATTATATACATTTATATTCCATTTATCCGTCCATCAACTCTTCTGTCTATCCATCCATCTACTCATATGTCTTTCCATCCATCAGATAGACGGATGCATCTATGCATCCGTCTATCCGTCAATGTATATATTTAGCAATCAATGTAAACATCCATCTATCTACTTATATAAATTTTCCTTTAATCCCTGTTTCACCTGCACCACTCCCCCCTGTTTCTCCCTCTGCATCCCTGTTTCACCTGCACCACTCCCCCTGTTCCCCCATCCCCATCCCTGTTTCACCTGCACCACTCCCCCTGTTCCCTCATCCCCATCCCTGTTTCACCTGCACCACTCCCTCTGTTTCTCCCTCTTCATCCCTGTTTCACCTGCACCACATCCCCCTGTTTCTCCCTCTTCATCCCTGTTTCATCTGCACCACTCCCCCTGTTCCCCCATCCCCATCCCTGTATCACCTGTACAGCACCCCTGTTCCTCCCTGTTTCACCAGCACCACTCCCCTTGTTCCCTCTCTTCATTCCACCTCTAAATCCCGTATCCTCCCCCCACCCCCACCACCACCTTTGCACCTCTTCCTTTAACTTAAATCAGGACCAATAAACTTCTTTATGTGTTTAATTTAGGTTTTTTCTAAGTACGAAAAAGTCTTCAGCCATCTCAAGCATTATTTTACAATTAACTTTAATTAAATTGGTAGGGGGGGGGGAGTGATAAGAATAATTAATAATTATTCCTAAATCCTTTAGCTAAAGTCAACACTGACCAACCTATGCCCGTTCCCTACCCCAGACCATTCCCTCTACAAATACATTAATTTAGTAATAATAAGCCTTAATAATATATTAATAAATAAATTTTAAAATAAATCTGTGTATGGCTGCAGCCTCCAGCATGTGGCCTCATTACATAGACAGACATTCTCTTTATATATATATTATATATATATATATATATATATATATATATAATATATATATATATATATATATATATATATATATATATCAATTTACATAAATAAATATTCACTAATATATTCCTTTAAAATTGACACAAGCGGATTAAGGCGTCCTGTACATACCAGTTGCATTGCTCCTGGCAGTATGGGTTCGCGTCACTTCTGGCATGTGAGTTTTCAGTTGCATATAGTCCTGGGGACATTAAGGCTTGTTCGCATGTATGTATATATATATATATATATATATATATATATATATATATATATATATATATGTGTATATCACGAAAATAAACACGTGATTAAGAATGTGACAAAGTCAGACCACGGAGGAAAAATGAAACAGGAAAATTTCCTTAAGTACTTTCGTATATTAAATACATCTTCAGAAGGTGATATATATATGTATATATATATGTATATATATATGTATATATACATATATATACATATATATATATATATATATATATATATATATAATATATATATATATATATATATAAAAATATATATATTTTAAAAATCTGTCATATTTGTAAATTAAATAATAAATATTTAATTATTAAATTTAATTTAATTTGTTTTATTAATATAATTATTTAATAATTTAATAAAATAATAATTTATTAAAAAACATTAATTTGATTACTTATTTAATAAAATTAAAAAAATAAATATTAAATTAAATATTGATATATACTTGTGTGTCCAGGAGGCCATCTGTGTCCCCTCAGATGGTCTCCCTTATCACAGTTTGTGTCTATGGATGTGTGTCTGTGTGTGAGTGTGTATATCCCTGTGAGTGTCCGGGCGAGTGTGTGTGAGTGTCCCTGTGAGTGTCCGGGTGTGTGTGTGTCCGGTTATACCTGTGGGTCCAGGAGGCCATCTGTGTCCCTTCAGATGGTCTCCCTTATCACAGTCTATGGGAGTGTGTGAGTGTGAGTGCCCCTGTGAGTGTTCGGGTGAGGGTGTGTGTGTGAGTGTCCGGGTTTATGTGAGGTTTGGTTCCAGGGAAACATCCTTCCCCCCCCCCCTTCCCATATCTCCTCCCTTATTTCCACCGTGGGTTCGAATCCCAGGTGATTAGACCTGCTCTAGGTCCATGGATCCAAGGTATCCATCCGTGGGCCCAACGGATTTCACCCCTTCCCCACTTTCCAAGGGCCAGGTCAATTCCAGCTATCCAGGGAACCTGTCGAAACAGAGGCAGCTACAGGAGGGGACACACAAATATTTGTGCCCTGCAGTTACACACCCGTTCCGACAGACTCGATCGCAATCTATCCAGATGAGAACACGTTCTCTTCCTACTAGACCACGCTGGAGTCGCTGTATGTCTCAAATTTGGTTCCTTTATTTATAGTTACTCTTTGTGGTGAATTAATTGATTTGTTTTAATTTTTTATTGATTTAGGTAGAACGATTTCGGGAGTTTGGGGGGGGGGAGGGGGAGGGGGGGTTGTGTGTGTAATGGATTGTCGAGATCGTGGTTGGTTAGTATTTATCTAGTTGTGTTCACCTAGTTATGCTTGCGTGGGTTGAGCTCTACTCTTTCGGCCCGCCTCTCGACTGTCAATCAATCAATTATTACTAATAAAAAACATTCCACACACACACACCCAGGAAGCAGCCCGTAACAGCTGTCTAACGCCCAGGTACATATTTACTGCTAGGTAACAGGGGCATCAGAATGATAGAAACTCTGCTGATTTCCGCTTGTTCCATCACCGTGGGATCGAATGAGCTACGATTACGAGTCGAGAGCGACGTCCACTCAGCTATAAAGCCCCCTTGTTTGTGAATTGGTGCAAAAGATAATTTGGGAGAGGTTAAGGGAAAGGAATGATGTTTGGTGGCTTTGAAAGCTTTGGATGGGAGGGGGGTTGGCAGTTATGAATTAAAATTGTTAATTATTTAAGATAGGATATATATGCAAAAGACGTTGCGAGATATAGTAAGAAAAGTGTTTCTGACTGAGGTTAGGTACTGTGTGATTGACTTGTATGTTAGGAAAAAGAAGACTTATTATAAACATAGATGATCTTTTGAAACTTTTCTCAGCAAATAGTTGCAAATTATTGTGTGAAAAGCCTATGGTTCCCCCTTCCCTACACAAACACACGTGAGCACAATTAGTCCACGGGATTCAGAGAGAGTGAAGTGAACAGCGAAATAGTAACAAAAAATGTGACAATGAGGGGAAACTATGTCATGCAAACGTTAACCATATAAATTACAGTTACACTAACCGAGCGTCCACATACATATTCCAATCAATTTACATAAATAAACATTCACTAATATATTCCTTTAAAATGGACACACGCAGATAGTTGCAGTACACATGTCAGTTCAATTACTGGTACACATAAACACTCATAGCTGGACGTGTCTGTCCATCTTGACAATAGTAGACATGTAACAAAAAATGTGACAATAATGGGAAACTATGTCATTCAAACGTATAAATGTTAACCATATAAATTAAAGTAACACTAATCGCGCGCACACGTACATATGTCAATCAATTTACATAAATACACATTCACTAATGTGTACCTTTAAAATGGACACATACAGATAATTACCGTACACATGTCAGTTCAATTACAGGTACACATACACACACATAGCTTCACGTGTCTGTCGGTCTTGACAATAGTACACATGGATACGCACACAAAACAGTCCATTATCAATTAATGTGTGTGTGTGTGTATTTATTTTCTCCTTGTATTTACTATATGTATCTGCAGAATCGAGTTATTAGCTCTTGGACCCCGCCTATCAAATATATGTATTTTTCCATTTTTTATATCTACTACATCTATTTCTCTCTAACACACACACACACACACACACACACACACACACACACACACACACACACACACACACACACACACACACACACACACACACACACACACACACACACACACACACACACACACAAACTGGAGGCCTACCGTCTAAACGGAGAGAGTTCGTTGGTTATAATCCTAATGGTCCCATATCGAATCTCAGTTGATGCAATAGCAAATCGACAGATATTCTTTAACCTGATTCGCCTGTTCACCGGCTCCCCTCCGACCGGGGAGCCAGTCGGCCGAGCGGACAGCACACTGGACACTGGACTTGTGATCCTTGTGGTCCCGGGTTCGATTCCGGGCGCCGCCGAGAAACAATGGGCAGAGTTTCTTTCACCCTGTGCCCCTGATACCTTGCAGTAAAACAGGTACCTGGGTATTAGTCAGCTGTCACGGGCCGCTTCCTGGGGGTGGAGGTTTGGTCGAGGACCGGACCGCGGGGACACTAAAGACCCGAAATCATCTCAAGAAGAACCTCAAGAGATAAGCACAAATGAATCCATCAATGGATCCATCTATCTATCTACTTATATCTGTCAATCCATCAATCTATCTTCCCATAAACCAACCATTTATCATTATATACATTTATATTCCATTTATCCGTCCATCAACTCTTCTGTCTATCCATCCATCTACTCATATGTCTTTCCATCCATCAGATAGACGGATGCATCTATGCATCCGTCTATCCGTCAATGTATATATTTAGCAATCAATGTAAACATCCATCTATCTACTTATATAAATTTTCCTTTAATCCCTGTTTCACCTGCACCACTCCCCCCTGTTTCTCCCTCTGCATCCCTGTTTCACCTGCACCACTCCCCCTGTTCCCCCATCCCCATCCCTGTTTCACCTGCACCACTCCCCCTGTTCCCTCATCCCCATCCCTGTTTCACCTGCACCACTCCCTCTGTTTCTCCCTCTTCATCCCTGTTTCACCTGCACCACTCCCCCTGTTTCTCCCTCTTCATCCCTGTTTCATCTGCACCACTCCCCCTGTTCCCCCATCCCCATCCCTGTATCACCTGTACAGCACCCCCTGTTCCTCCCTGTTTCACCAGCACCACTCCCCTTGTTCCCTCTCTTCATTCCACCTCTAAATCCCGTATCCTCCCCCCACCCCCACCACCACCTTTGCACCTCTTCCTTTAACTTAAATCAGGACCAATAAACTTCTTTATGTGTTTAATTTAGGTTTTTTCTAAGTACGAAAAAGTCTTCAGCCATCTCAAGCATTATTTTACAATTAACTTTAATTAAATTGGTAGGGGGGGGGGAGTGATAAGAATAATTAATAATTTATTCCTAAATCCTTTAGCTAAAGTCAACACTGACCAACCTATGCCCGTTCCCTACCCCAGACCATTCCCTCTACAAATACATTAATTTAGTAATAATAAGCCTTAATAATATATTAATAAATAAATTTTAAAATAAATCTGTGTATGGCTGCAGCCTCCAGCATGTGGCCTCATTACATAGACAGACATTCTCTTTATATATATATTATATATATATATATATATATATATATATATATATATATATATATATATATATATATATATATATATCAATTTACATAAATAAATATTCACTAATATATTCCTTTAAAATTGACACAAGCGGATTAAGGCGTCCTGTACATACCAGTTGCATTGCTCCTGGCAGTATGGGTTCGAGTCACTTCTGGCATGTGAGTTTTCAGTTGCATATAGTCCTGGGGACCATTAAGGCTTGTTCGCATGTATGTATATATATATATATATATATATATATATATATATATATATATATATATATATATATATATATATATATATAATATATTTAAAAAATCTGTCATATTTGTAAATTAAATAATAAATATTTAATTATTAAATTTAATTTAATTTGTTTTATTAATATAATTATTTAATAATTTAATAAAATAATAATTTATTAAAAAACATTAATTTGATTACTTATTTAATAAAATTAAAAAATAAATATTAAATTAAATATTGATATATACTTGTGTGTCCAGGAGGCCATCTGTGTCCCCTCAGATGGTCTCCCTTATCACAGTTTGTGTCTATGGATGTGTGTCTGTGTGTGAGTGTGTATATCCCTGTGAGTGTCCGGGCGAGTGTGTGTGAGTGTCCCTGTGAGTGTCCGGGTGTGTGTGTGTCCGGTTATACCTGTGGGTCCAGGAGGCCATCTGTGTCCCTCAGATGGTCTCCCTTATCACAGTCTATGGGAGTGTGTGAGTGTGAGTGCCCCTGTGAGTGTTCGGGTGAGGGTGTGTGTGTGAGTGTCCGGGTTTATGTGAGGTTTGGTTCCAGGGAAACATCCTTCCCCCCCCCCCCTTCCCATATCTCCTCCCTTATTCCACCGTGGGTTCGAATCCCAGGTGATTAGACCTGCTCTAGGTCCATGGATCCAAGGTATCCATCCGTGGGCCCAACGGATTTCACCCCTTCCCCACTTTCCAAGGGCCAGGTCAATTCCAGCTATCCAGGGAACCTGTCGAAACAGAGGCAGCTACAGGAGGGGACACACAAATATTTGTGCCCTGCAGTTACACACCCGTTCCGACAGACTCGATCGCAATCTATCCAGATGAGAACACGTTCTCTTCCTACTAGACCACGCTGGAGTCGCTGTATGTCTCAAATTTGGTTCCTTTATTTATAGTTACTATTTGTGGTGAATTAATTGATTTGTTTTAATTTTTTATTGATTTAGGTAGAACGATTTCGGGAGTTTGGGGGGGGGGAGGGGGAGGGGGGGTTGTGTGTGTAATGGATTGTCGAGATCGTGGTTGGTTAGTATTTATCTAGTTGTGTTCACCTAGTTATGCTTGCGTGGGTTGAGCTCTACTCTTTCGGCCCGCCTCTCGACTGTCAATCAATCAATTATTACTAATAAAAAACATTCCACACACACACACCCAGGAAGCAGCCCGTAACAGCTGTCTAACGCCCAGGTACATATTTACTGCTAGGTAACAGGGCATCAGAATGATAGAAACTCTGCTGATTTCCGCTTGTTCCATCACCGTGGGATCGAATGAGCTACGATTACGAGTCGAGAGCGACGTCCACTCAGCTATAAAGCCCCCTTGTTTGTGAATTGGTGCAAAAGATAATTTGGGAGAGGTTAAGGGAAAGGAATGATGTTTGGTGGCTTTGAAAGCTTTGGATGGGAGGGGGGTTGGCAGTTATGAATTAAAATTGTTAATTATTTAAGATAGGATATATATGCAAAAGACGTTGCGAGATATAGTAAGAAAAGTGTTTCTGACTGAGGTTAGGTACTGTGTGATTGACTTGTATGTTAGGAAAAAGAAGACTTATTATAAACATAGATGATCTTTTGAAACTTTTCTCAGCAAATAGTTGCAAATTATTGTGTGAAAAGCCTATGGTTCCCCCTTCCCTACACAAACACACGTGAGCACAATTAGTCCACGGGATTCAGAGAGAGTGAAAGTGAACAGCGAAATAGTAACAAAAAATGTGACAATGAGGGGAAACTATGTCATGCAAACGTTAACCATATAAATTACAGTTACACTAACCGAGCGTCCACATACATATTCCAATCAATTTACATAAATAAACATTCACTAATATATTCCTTTAAAATGGACACACGCAGATAGTTGCAGTACACATGTCAGTTCAATTACTGGTACACATAAACACTCATAGCTGGACGTGTCTGTCCATCTTGACAATAGTAGACATGTAACAAAAAATGTGACAATAATGGGAAACTATGTCATTCAAACGTATAAATGTTAACCATATAAATTAAAGTAACACTAATCGCGCGCACACGTACATATGTCAATCAATTTACATAAATACACATTCACTAATGTGTACCTTTAAAATGGACACATACAGATAATTACCGTACACATGTCAGTTCAATTACAGGTACACATACACACACATAGCTTCACGTGTCTGTCGGTCTTGACAATAGTACACATGGATACGCACACAAAACAGTCCATTATCAATTAATGTGTGTGTGTGTGTGTATTTATTTTCTCCTTGTATTTACTATATGTATCTGCAGAATCGAGTTATTAGCTCTTGGACCCCGCCTATCAAATATATGTATTTTTCCATTTTTTTATATCTACTACATCTATTTCTCTCTAACACACACACACACACACCACACACACACACACACACACACACACACACACACACACACACACACACACACACACACACACACACACAACAAACTGGAGGCCTACCGTCTAAACGGAGAGAGTTCGTTGGTTATAATCCTAATGGTCCCATATCGAATCTCAGTTGATGCAATAGCAAATCGACAGATATTCTTTAACCTGATTCGCCTGTTCACCGGCTCCCCTCCGACCGGGGAGCCAGTCGGCCGAGCGGACAGCACACTGGACACTGGACTTGTGATCCTGTGGTCCCGGGTTCGATTCCGGGCGCCGCCGAGAAACAATGGGCAGAGTTTCTTTCACCCTGTGCCCCTGATACCTTGCAGTAAAACAGGTACCTGGGTATTAGTAGCTGTCACGGGCCGCTTCCTGGGGGTGGAGGTTTGGTCGAGGACCGGACCGCGGGGACACTAAAGACCCGAAATCATCTCAAGAAGAACCTCAAGAGATAAGCACAAATGAATCCATCAATGGATCCATCTATCTATCTACTTATATCTGTCAATCCATCAATCTATCTTCCCATAAACCAACCATTTATCATTATATACATTTATATTCCATTTATCCGTCCATCAACTCTTCTGTCTATCCATCCATCTACTCATATGTCTTTCCATCCATCAGATAGACGGATGCATCTATGCATCCGTCTATCCGTCAATGTATATATTTAGCAATCAATGTAAACATCCATCTATCTACTTATATAAATTTTCCTTTAATCCCTGTTTCACCTGCACCACTCCCCCCTGTTTCTCCCTCTGCATCCCTGTTTCACCTGCACCACTCCCCCTGTTCCCCCATCCCCATCCCTGTTTCACCTGCACCACTCCCCCTGTTCCCTCATCCCCATCCCTGTTTCACCTGCACCACTCCCTCTGTTTCTCCCTCTTCATCCCTGTTTCACCTGCACCACTCCCCCTGTTTCTCCCTCTTCATCCCTGTTTCATCTGCACCACTCCCCCTGTTCCCCCATCCCCATCCCTGTATCACCTGTACAGCACCCCCTGTTCCTCCCTGTTTCACCTGCACCACTCCCCTGTTCCCTCTCTTCATTCCACCTCTAAATCCCGTATCCTCCCCCCACCCCCACCACCACCTTTGCACCTCTTCCTTTAACTTAAATCAGGACCAATAAACTTCTTTATGTGTTTAATTTAGGTTTTTTCTAAGTACGAAAAAGTCTTCAGCCATCTCAAGCATTATTTTACAATTAACTTTAATTAAATTGGTAGGGGGGGGGGAGTGATAAGAATAATTAATAATTATTCCTAAATCCTTTAGCTAAAGTCAACACTGACCAACCTATGCCCGTTCCCTACCCCAGACCATTCCCTCTACAAATACATTAATTTAGTAATAATAAGCCTTAATAATATATTAATAAATAAATTTTAAAATAAATCTGTGTATGGCTGCAGCCTCCAGCATGTGGCCTCATTACATAGACAGACATTCTCTTTATATATATTATATATATTATATATATATATATATATATATTATATATATATATTATATATATATATATATATATATATATATATCAATTTACATAAATAAATATTCACTAATATATTCCTTTAAAATTGACACAAGCGGATTAAGGCGTCCTGTACATACCAGTTGCATTGCTCCTGGCAGTATGGGTTCGAGTCACTTCTGGCATGTGAGTTTTCAGTTGCATATAGTCCTGGGGACCATTAAGGCTTGTTCGCATGTATGTATATATATATATATATATATATATATATATATATATATATATATATATATATATATATATATATATATATATTATATATAATATATATATATATATATATATAAATATATATATATATATATATATATATATATATATATATATATATATATATAAATATATATATTTAAAAAATCTGTCATATTTGTAAATTAAATAATAAATATTTAATTATTAAATTTAATTTAATTTGTTTTATTAATATAATTATTTAATAATTTAATAAAATAATAATTTATTAAAAAACATTAATTTGATTACTTATTTAATAAAATTAAAAAATAAATATTAAATTAAATATTGATATATACTTGTGTGTCCAGGAGGCCATCTGTGTCCCCTCAGATGGTCTCCCTTATCACAGTTTGTGTCTATGGATGTGTGTCTGTGTGTGAGTGTGTATATCCCTGTGAGTGTCCGGGCGAGTGTGTGTGAGTGTCCCTGTGAGTGTCCGGGTGTGTGTGTGTCCGGTTATACCTGTGGGTCCAGGAGGCCATCTGTGTCCCTCAGATGGTCTCCCTTATCACAGTCTATGGGAGTGTGTGAGTGTGAGTGCCCCTGTGAGTGTTCGGGTGAGGGTGTGTGTGTGAGTGTCCGGGTTTATGTGAGGTTTGGTTCCAGGGAAACATCCTTCCCCCCCCCCCTTCCCATATCTCCTCCCTTATTTCCACCGTGGGTTCGAATCCCAGGTGATTAGACCTGCTCTAGGTCCATGGATCCAAGGTATCCATCCGTGGGCCCAACGGATTTCACCCCTTCCCCACTTTCCAAGGGCCAGGTCAATTCCAGCTATCCAGGGAACCTGTCGAAACAGAGGCAGCTACAGGAGGGGACACAAATATTTGTGCCCTGCAGTTACACACCCGTTCCGACAGACTCGATCGCAATCTATCCAGATGAGAACACGTTCTCTTCCTACTAGACCACGCTGGAGTCGCTGTATGTCTCAAATTTGGTTCCTTTATTTATAGTTACTCTTTGTGGTGAATTAATTGATTTGTTTTAATTTTTTATTGATTTAGGTAGAACGATTTCGGGAGTTTGGGGGGGGGAGGGGGAGGGGGGGTTGTGTGTGTAATGGATTGTCGAGATCGTGGTTGGTTAGTATTTATCTAGTTGTGTTCACCTAGTTATGCTTGCGTGGGTTGAGCTCTACTCTTTCGGCCCGCCTCTCGACTGTCAATCAATCAATTATTACTAATAAAAAACATTCCACACACACACACCCAGGA
Organism: Procambarus clarkii; assembly: GCF_040958095.1. Taxonomy (NCBI): domain Eukaryota; kingdom Metazoa; phylum Arthropoda; class Malacostraca; order Decapoda; family Cambaridae; genus Procambarus; species Procambarus clarkii. Next base: position 23,778,358 of record NC_091221.1, on the reverse strand, counting down.
AGCAGCCCGTAACAGCTGTCTAACGCCCAGGTACATATTTACTGCTAGGTAACAGGGGCATCAGAATGATAGAAACTCTGCTGATTTCCGCTTGTTCCATCACCGTGGGATCGAATGAGCTACGATTACGAGTCGAGAGCGACGTCCACTCAGCTATAAAGCCCCCTTGTTTGTGAATTGGTGCAAAAGATAATTTGGGAGAGGTTAAGGGAAAGGAATGATGTTTGGTGGCTTTGAAAGCTTTGGATGGGAGGGGGGTTGGCAGTTATGAATTAAAATTGTTAATTATTTAAGATAGGATATATATGCAAAAGACGTTGCGAGATATAGTAAGAAAAGTGTTTCTGACTGAGGTTAGGTACTGTGTGATTGACTTGTATGTTAGGAAAAAGAAGACTTATTATAAACATAGATGATCTTTTGAAACTTTTCTCAGCAAATAGTTGCAAATTATTGTGTGAAAAGCCTATGGTTCCCCCTTCCCTACACAAACACACGTGAGCACAATTAGTCCACGGGATTCAGAGAGAGTGAAAGTGAACAGCGAAATAGTAACAAAAAATGTGACAATGAGGGGAAACTATGTCATGCAAACGTTAACCATATAAATTACAGTTACACTAACCGAGCGTCCACATACATATTCCAATCAATTTACATAAATAAACATTCACTAATATATTCCTTTAAAATGGACACACGCAGATAGTTGCAGTACACATGTCAGTTCAATTACTGGTACACATAAACACTCATAGCTGGACGTGTCTGTCCATCTTGACAATAGTAGACATGTAACAAAAAATGTGACAATAATGGGAAACTATGTCATTCAAACGTATAAATGTTAACCATATAAATTAAAGTAACACTAATCGCGCGCACACGTACATATGTCAATCAATTTACATAAATACACATTCACTAATGTGTACCTTTAAAATGGACACATACAGATAATTACCGTACACATGTCAGTTCAATTACAGGTACACATACACACACATAGCTTCACGTGTCTGTCGGTCTTGACAATAGTACACATGGATACGCACACAAAACAGTCCATTATCAATTAATGTGTGTGTGTGTGTGTATTTATTTTCTCCTTGTATTTACTATATGTATCTGCAGAATCGAGTTATTAGCTCTTGGACCCCGCCTATCAAATATATGTATTTTTCCATTTTTTTATATCTACTACATCTATTTCTCTCTACACACACACACACACACACACACACACACACACACACACACACACACACACACACACACACACACACACACACACACACACACACACACACACACACACACACACACACAAACTGGAGGCCTACCGTCTAAACGGAGAGAGTTCGTTGGTTATAATCCTAATGGTCCCATATCGAATCTCAGTTGATGCAATAGCAAATCGACAGATATTCTTTAACCTGATTCGCCTGTTCACCGGCTCCCCTCCGACCGGGGAGCCAGTCGGCCGAGCGGACAGCACACTGGACACTGGACTTGTGATCCTGTGGTCCCGGGTTCGATTCCGGGCGCCGCCGAGAAACAATGGGCAGAGTTTCTTTCACCCTGTGCCCCTGATACCTTGCAGTAAAACAGGTACCTGGGTATTAGTCAGCTGTCACGGGCCGCTTCCTGGGGGTGGAGGTTTGGTCGAGGACCGGACCGCGGGGACACTAAAGACCCGAAATCATCTCAAGAAGAACCTCAAGAGATAAGCACAAATGAATCCATCAATGGATCCATCTATCTATCTACTTATATCTGTCAATCCATCAATCTATCTTCCCATAAACCAACCATTTATCATTATATACATTTATATTCCATTTATCCGTCCATCAACTCTTCTGTCTATCCATCCATCTACTCATATGTCTTTCCATCCATCAGATAGACGGATGCATCTATGCATCCGTCTATCCGTCAATGTATATATTTAGCAATCAATGTAAACATCCATCTATCTACTTATATAAATTTTCCTTTAATCCCTGTTTCACCTGCACCACTCCCCCCTGTTTCTCCCTCTGCATCCCTGTTTCACCTGCACCACTCCCCCTGTTCCCCCATCCCCATCCCTGTTTCACCTGCACCACTCCCCCTGTTCCCTCATCCCCATCCCTGTTTCACCTGCACCACTCCCTCTGTTTCTCCCTCTTCATCCCTGTTTCACCTGCACCACTCCCCCCTGTTTCTCCCTCTTCATCCCTGTTTCATCTGCACCACTCCCCCTAGTTCCCCCATCCCCATCCCTGTATCACCTGTACAGCACCCCTGTTCCCTCCCTGTTTCACCAGCACCACTCCCCTTGTTCCCTCTCTTCATTCCACCTCTAAATCCCGTATCCTCCCCCCACCCCCACCACCACCTTTGCACCTCTTCCTTTAACTTAAATCAGGACCAATAAACTTCTTTATGTTTTTAATTTAGGTTTTTTCTAAGTACGAAAAAGTCTTCAGCCATCTCAAGCATTATTTTACAATTAACTTTAATTAAAATTGGTAGGGGGGGGGGGGGGAGTGATAAGAATAATTAATAATTATTCCTAAATCCTTTAGCTAAAGTCAACACTGACCAACCTATGCCCGTTCCCTTACCCCACACCATTCCCTCTACAAATACATTAATTTAGTAATAATAAGCCTTAATAATATATTAATAAATAAATTTTAAAATAAATCTGTGTATGGCTGCAGCCTCCAGCATGTGGCCTCATTACATAGACAGACATTCTCTTTATATATATATTATATATAGATATATATATATATATATATATATATAATATACTATATATATATATATATATATATATATATATATATATATATATATCAATATACATAAATAAATATTCACTAATATATTCCTTTAAAATTGACACAAAGCGGATTAAGGCGTCCTGTACATACCAGTTGCATTGCTCCTGGCAGTATGGGTTCGAGTCACTTCTGGCATGTGAGTTTTCAGTTGCATATAGTCCTGGGGACCATTAAGGCTTGTTTCGCATGTATGTATATATATATATAATATATATATATATATATATCTATATATATATATATATATATATATATATATGTATATATATATATATATATATATATATATATATATATATATATATATATAATATATATATATATATATATTAAATATATATATTTAAAAAATCTGTCATATTTGTAAATTAAATAAATAAATATTTAATTATTAAATTTAATTTAATTTGTTTTTATTAATATAATTATTTAATAATTTAATAAAATAATAATTTATTAAAAAACATTAATTTGATTACTTATTTAATAAAATTAAAAAAATAAATATTAAATTAAATATTGATATATACTTGTGTGTCCAGGAGGCCATCTGTGTCCCCTCAGATGGTCTCCCTTATCACAGTTTGTGTCTATGGATGTGTGTCTGTGTGTGAGTGTGTATATCCCTGTGAGTGTCCGGGCGAGTGTGTGTGAGTGTCCCTGTGAGTGTCCGGGTGTGTGTGTGTCCGGTTATACCTGTGGGTCCAGGAGGCCATCTGTGTCCCTACAGATGGTCTCCCTTATCACAGTCTATGGGAGTGTGTGAGTGTGAGTGCCCCTGTGAGTGTTCGGGTGAGGGTGTGTGTGTGAGTGTCCGGGTTTATGTGAGGTTTGGTTCCAGGGAAACATCCTTCCCTCCCCCCCCTTCCCATATCTCCTCCCTTATTTCCACCGTGGGTTCGAATCCCAGGTGATTAGACCTGCTCTAGGTCCATGGATCCAAGGTATTCATCCGTGGGCCCAACGGATTTCACCCCTTCCCCACTTTCCAAGGGCCAGGTCAATTCCAGCTATCCAGGAACCTGTCGAAACAGAGGCAGCTACAGGAGGGGACACACAAATATTTGTGCCCTGCAGTTACACACCCGTTCCGACAGACTCGATCGCAATCTATCCAGATGAGAACACGTTCTCTTCCTACTAGACCACGCTGGAGTCGCTGTATGTCTCAAATTTGGTTCCTTTATTTATAGTTACTCTTTGTGGTGAATTAATTGATTTGTTTTAATTTTTTATTGATTTAGGTAGAACGATTTCGGGAGTTTGGGGGGGGGAGGGGGAGGGGGGGTTGTGTGTGTAATGGATTGTCGAGATCGTGGTTGGTTAGTATTTATCTAGTTGTGTTCACCTAGTTATGCTTGCGTGGGTTGAGCTCTACTCTTTCGGCCCGCCTCTCGACTGTCAATCAATCAATTATTACTAATAAAAAACATTCCACACACACACACCCAGGAAGCAGCCCGTAACAGCTGTCTAACGCCCAGGTACATATTTACTGCTAGGTAACAGGGGCATCAGAATGATAGAAACTCTGCTGATTTCCGCTTGTTCCATCACCGTGGGATCGAATGAGCTACGATTACGAGTCGAGAGCGACGTCCACTCAGCTATAAAGCCCCCTTGTTTGTGAATTGGTGCAAAAGATAATTTGGGAGAGGTTAAGGGAAAGGAATGATGTTTGGTGGCTTTGAAAGCTTTGGATGGGAGGGGGGTTGGCAGTTATGAATTAAAATTGTTAATTATTTAAGATAGGATATATATGCAAAAGACGTTGCGAGATATAGTAAGAAAAGTGTTTTCTGACTGAGGTTAGGTACTGTGTGATTGACTTGTATGTTAGGAAAAAGAAGACTTATTATAAACATAGATGATCTTTTGAAACTTTTCTCAGCAAATAGTTGCAAATTATTGTGTGAAAAGCCTATGGTTCCCCCTTCCCTACACAAACACACGTGAGCACAATTAGTCCACGGGATTCAGAGAGAGTGAAAGTGAACAGCGAAATAGTAACAAAAATGTGACAATGAGGGGAAACTATGTCATGCAAACGTTAACCATATAAATTACAGTTACACTAACCGAGCGTCCACATACATATTCCAATCAATTTACATAAATAAACATTCACTAATATATTCCTTTAAAATGGACACACGCAGATAGTTGCAGTACACATGTCAGTTCAATTACTGGTACACATAAACACTCATAGCTGGACGTGTCTGTCCATCTTGACAATAGTAGACATGTAACAAAAAATGTGACAATAATGGGAAACTATGTCATTCAAACGTATAAATGTTAACCATATAAATTAAAGTAACACTAATCGCGCGCACACGTACATATGTCAATCAATTTACATAAATACACATTCACTAATGTGTACCTTTAAAATGGACACATACAGATAATTACCGTACACATGTCAGTTCAATTACAGGTACACATACACACACATAGCTTCACGTGTCTGTCGGTCTTGACAATAGTACACATGGATACGCACACAAAACAGTCCATTATCAATTAATGTGTGTGTGTGTGTGTGTATTTATTTTCTCCTTGTATTTACTATATGTATCTGCAGAATCGAGTTATTAGCTCTTGGACCCCCGCCTATCAAATATATGTATTTTTCCATTTTTTTATATCTACTACATCTATTTCTCGCTAACACACACCACACACACACACACACACACACACACACACACACACACACACACACACACACACACACACACACACACACACACACACACACACACAGACACACACACACACACAAACTGGAGGCCTACCGTCTAAACGGAGAGAGTTCGTTGGTTATAATCCTAATGGTCCCATATCGAATCTCAGTTGATGCAATAGCAAATCGACAGATATTCTTTAACCTGATTCGCCTGTTCACCGGCTCCCCTCCGACCGGGGAGCCAGTCGGCCGAGCGGACAGCACACTGGACACTGGACTTGTGATCCTGTGGTCCCGGGTTCGATTCCGGGCGCCGCCCGAGAAACAATGGGCAGAGTTTCTTTCACCCTGTGCCCCTGATACCTTGCAGTAAAACAGGTACCTGGGTATTAGTCAGCTGTCACGGGCCGCTTCCTGGGGGTGGAGGTTTGGTCGAGGACCGGACCGCGGGGACACTAAAGACCCGAAATCATCTCAAGAAGAACCTCAAGAGATAAGCACAAATGAATCCATCAATGGATCTATCTATCTATCTACTTATATCTGTCAATCCATCAATCTATCTTCACATAAACCAACCATTTATCATTATATACATTTATATTCCATTTATCCGTCCATCAACTCTTCTGTCTATCCATCCATCTACTCATATGTCTTTCCATCCATCAGATAGACGGATGCATCTATGCATCCGTCTTTTCCGTCAATGTATATATTTAGCAATCAATGTAAACATCCATCTATCTACTTATATAATTTTCCTTTAATCCCTGTTTCACCTGCACCACTCCCCCCTGTTTCTCCCTCTGCATCCCTGTTTCACCTGCACCACTCCCACTGTTCCCCCATCCCCCATCCCTGTTTCACCTGCACCACTCCCCCTGTTCCCTCATCCCCATCCCTGTTTCACCTGCACCACTCCCTCTGTTTCTCCCTCTTCATCCCTGTTTCACCTGCACCACTCCCCCCTGTTTCTCCCTCTTTATCCCTGTTTCATCTGCACCACTCCCCCTGTTCCCCCATCCCCATCCCTGTATCACCTGTACAGCACCCCCTGTTCCTCCCTGTTCACCAGCACCACTCCCCTTGTTCCCTCTCTTCATTCCACCTCTAAATCCCGTATCCTCCCCCCACCCCCACCACCACCTTTGCACCTCTTCCTTTAACTTAAATCAGGACCAATAAACTTCTTTATGTTTTTAATTTAGGTTTTTTCTAAGTACGAAAAAGTCTTCAGCCATCTCAAGCATTATTTTACAATTAACTTTAATTAAATTGGTGGGGGGGGGGGGGGGGAGTGATAAGAATAATTAATAATTATTCCTAAATCCTTTAGCTAAAGTCAACACTGACCAACCTATGCCCGTTCCCTACCCCAGACCATTCCCTCTACAAATACATTAATTTAGTAATAATAAGCCTTAATAATATATTAATAAATAATTTTAAAATAAATCTGTGTATGGCTGCAGCCTCCAGCATGTGGCCTCATTACATAGACAGACATTCTCTTTATATATATATTATATATATATATATATATATGTATATATATATATATATATATATATGTCGTACCTAGTAGCCAGAACTCACTTTTCAGCCTACAATGCAAGGCCCCGATTTGCCTAATAAGCCAAGTTTTCATGAATTAATATATTTTCTCTAATTTTTTTCTTATGAAATGATAAAGCAACCCATTTCATTATGTAAGATGTCAATTTTTTTTATTGGAGTTCAAATTAACGTAGATATATGACCGAACCTAACCAACCCTACCTAACCTAACCTAACCTATCTCTATAGGTTAGGTTAGGTTAGGTAGCCGAAAAAGTTTGGTTAGGTTAGGTTAGGTAGGTTAGGTAGTCGAAAAGCAATTAATTCATGAAAACTTGGCTTATTAGGCAAATCGGGCCTTGCATAGTAGGCTGAGAAGTGAGTTCTGGCTACTAGGTACGACATATATATATATATATATATATATATATATATATATATATATCAATTTATATAAATAAATATTCACTAATATATTCCTTTAAAATTGACACAAGCGGATTAAGGCGTCCTGTACATACCAGTTGCATTGCTCCTGGCAGTATGGGTTCGAGTCACTTCTGGCATGTGAGTTTTCAGTTGCATATAGTCCTGGGGACCATTAAGGCTTGTTCGCATGTATGTATATATATATATATATATATATATATATATATATATATATATATATATATATATATATATATATATATGTATATATATATATATATATATATAAATATATATATTTAAAAAATCTGTCATATTTGTAAATTAAATAATAAATATTTAATTATTAAATTTAATTTAATTTGTTTTATTAATATAATTATTTAATAATTTAATAAAATAATAATTTATTAAAAAACATTAATTTGATTACTTATTTAATAAAATTAAAAAAATAAATATTAAATTAAATATTGATATATACTTGTGTGTCCAGGAGGCCATCTGTGTCCCCTCAGATGGTCTCCCTTATCACAGTTTGTGTCTATGGATGTGTGTCTGTGTGTGAGTGTGTATATCCCTGTGAGTGTCCGGGCGAGTGTGTGTGAGTGTCCCTGTGAGTGTCCGGGTGTGTGTGTGTCCGGTTATACCTGTGGGTCCAGGAGGCCATCTGTGTCCCTTCAGATGGTCTCCCTTATCACAGTCTATGGGAGTGTGTGAGTGTGAGTGCCCCTGTGAGTGTTCGGGTGAGGGTGTGTGTGTGAGTGTCCGGGTTTATGTGAGGTTTGGTTCCAGGGAAACATCCTTCCCCCCCCCCCCCCTTCCCATATCTCCTTCCTTATTTCCACCGTGGGTTCGAATCCCAGGTGATTAGACCTGCTCTAGGTCCATGGATCCAAGGTATCCATCCGTGGGCCCAACGGATTTCACCCCTTCCCCACTTTCCAAGGGCCAGGTCAATTCCAGCTATCCAGGGAACCTGTCGAAACAGAGGCAGCTACAGGAGGGGACACACAAATATTTGTGCCCTGCAGTTACACACCCGTTCCGACAGACTCGATCGCAATCTATCCAGATGAGAACACGTTCTCTTCCTACTAGACCACGCTGGAGTCGCTGTATGTCTCAAATTTGGGTCCTTTATTTATAGTTACTCTTTGTGGTGAATAAATTGATTTGTTTTAATTTTTTATTGATTTAGGTAGAACGATTTCGGGAGTTTGGGGGGGGGAGGGGGAGGGGGGGTTGTGTGTGTAATGGATTGTCGAGATCGTGGTTGGTTAGTATTTATCTAGTTGTGTTCACCTAGTTATGCTTGCGTGGGTTGAGCTCTACTCTTTCGGCCCGCCTCTCGACTGTCAATCAATCAATTATTACTAATAAAAAACATTCCACACACACACACCCAGGAAGCAGCCCGTAACAGCTGTCTAACGCCCAGGTACATATTTACTGCTTGGTAACAGGGGCATCAGAATGATAGAAACTCTGCTGATTTCCGCTTGTTCCATCACCGTGGGATCGAATGAGATACGATTACGAGTCGAGAGCGACGTCCACTCAGCTATAAAGCCCCCTTGTTTGTGAATTGGTGCAAAAGATAATTTGGGAGAGGTTAAGGGAAAGGAATGATGTTTGGTGGCTTTGAAAGCTTTGGATGGGAGGGGGGTTGGCAGTTATGAATTAAAATTGTTAATTATTTAAGATAGGATATATATGCAAAAGACGTTGCGAGATATAGTAAGAAAAGTGTTTCTGACTGAGGTTAGGTACTGTGTGATTGACTTGTATGTTAGGAAAAAGAAGACTTATTATAAACATAGATGATCTTTTGAAACTTTTCTCAGCAAATAGTTGCAAATTATTGTGTGAAAAGCCTATGGTTCCCCCTTCCCTACACAAACACACGTGAGCACAATTAGTCCACGGGATTCAGAGAGAGTGAAAGTGAACAGCGAAATAGTAACAAAAAATGTGACAATGAGGGGAAACTATGTCATGCAAACGTTAACCATATAAATTACAGTTACACTAACCGAGCGTCCACATACATATTCCAATCAATTTACATAAATAAACATTCACTAATATATTCCTTTAAAATGGACACACGCAGATAGTTGCAGTACACATGTCAATTCAATTACTGGTACACATAAACACTCATAGCTGGACGTGTCTGTCCATCTTGACAATAGTAGACATGTAACAAAAAATGTGACAATAATGGGAAACTATGTCATTCAAACGTATAAATGTTAACCATATAAATTAAAGTAACACTAATCGCGCGCACACGTACATATGTCAATCAATTTACATAAATACACATTCACTAATGTGTACCTTTAAAATGGACACATACAGATAATTACCGTACACATGTCAGTTCAATTACAGGTACACATACACACACATAGCTTCACGTGTCTGTCGGTCTTGACAATAGTACACATGGATACGCACACAAAACAGTCCATTATCAATTAATGTGTGTGTGTGTGTGTATTTATTTTCTCCTTGTATTTACTATATGTATCTGCAGAATCGAGTTATTAGCTCTTGGACCCCGCCTATCAAATATATGTATTCTTCCATTTTTTTATATCTACTACATCTATTTCTCTCTAACACACACACACACACACACACACACACACACACACACACACACACACACACACACACACACACACACACACACACACACACACACACACACACACACACACACACACACACACACACACACACAAACTGGAGGCCTACCGTCTAAACGGAGAGAGTTCGTTGGTTATAATCCTAATGGTCCCATATCGAATCTCAGTTGATGCAATAGCAAATCGACAGATATTCTTTAACCTGATTCGCCTGTTCACCGGCTCCCCTCCGACCGGGGAGCCAGTCGGCCGAGCGGACAGCACACTGGACACTGGACTTGTGATCCTGTGGTCCCGGGTTCGATTCCGGGCGCCGCCGAGAAACAATGGGCAGAGTTTCTTTCACCCTGTGCCCCTGATACCTTGCAGTAAAACAGGTACCTGGGTATTAGTCAGCTGTCACGGGCCGCTTCCTGGGGGTGGAGGTTTGGTCGAGGACCGGACCGCGGGGACACTAAAGACCCGAAATCATCTCAAGAAGAACCTCAAGAGATAAGCACAAATGAATCCATCAATGGATCCATCTATCTATCTACTTATATCTGTCAATCCATCAATCTATCTTCCCATAAACCAACCATTTATCATTATATACATTTATATTCCATTTATCCGTCCATCAACTCTTCTGTCTATCCATCCATCTACTCATATGTCTTTCCATCCATCAGATAGACGGATGCATCTATGCATCCGTCTTTCCGTCAATGTATATATTTAGCAATCAATGTAAACATCCATCTATCTACTTATATAAATTTTCCTTTAATCCCTGTTTCACCTGCACCACTCCCCCCTGTTTCTCCCTCTGCATCCCTGTTTCACCTGCACCACTCCCCCTGTTCCCCCATCCCCATCCCTGTTTCACCTGCACCACTCCCCCTGTTCCCTCATCCCCATCCCTGTTTCACCTGCACCACTCCCTCTGTTTCTCCCTCTTCATCCCTGTTTCACCTGCACCACTCCCCCCTGTTTCTCCCTCTTCATCCCTGTTTCATCTGCACCACTCCCCCTGTTCCCCCATCCCCATCCCTGTATCACCTGTACAGCACCCCCTGTTCCTCCCTGTTTCACCAGCACCACTCCCCTTGTTCCCTCTCTTCATTCCACCTCTAAATCCCGTATCCTCCCCCCACCCCCACCACCACCTTTGCACCTCTTCCTTTAACTTAAATCAGGACCAATAAACTTCTTTATGTTTTTAATTTAGGTTTTTTCTAAGTACGAAAAAGTCTTCAGCCATCTCAAGCATTATTTTACAATTAACTTTAATTAAATTGGTAGGGGGGGGGGGGAGTGATAAGAATAATTAATAATTATTCCTAAATCCTTTAGCTAAAGTCAACACTGACCAACCTATGCCCGTTCCCTACCCCAGACCATTCCCTCTACAAATACATTAATTTAGTAATAATAAGCCTTAATAATATATTAATAAATAAATTTTAAAATAAATCTGTGTATGGCTGCAGCCTCCAGCATGTGGCCTCATTACATAGACAGACATTCTCTTTATATATATATTATATATATATATATATATATATATATATATATATATATATATATATATATAGATATATATATATATATATATATATTCACTAATATATTCCTTTAAAATTGACACAAGCGGATTAAGGCGTCCTGTACATACCAGTTGCATTGCTCCTGGCAGTATGGGTTCGAGTCACTTCTGGCATGTGAGTTTTCAGTTGCATATAGTCCTGGGGACCATTAAGGCTTGTTCGCATGTATGTATATATATATATATATATATATATATATATATATATATATATATATATATATGTATATATATATATATATATATATATATATATATATATATATATATATATATATATATATATATATATATATATATATATATATATATATATTTAAAAAATCTGTCATATTTGTAAATTAAATAATAAATATTTAATTATTAAATTTAATTTAATTTGTTTTATTAATATAATTATTTAATAATTTAATAAAATAATAATTTATTAAAAAACATTAATTTGATTACTTATTTAATAAAATTAAAAAAATAAATATTAAATTAAATATTGATATATACTTGTGTGTCCAGGAGGCCATCTGTGTCCCCTCAGATGGTCTCCCTTATCACAGTTTGTGTCTATGGATGTGTGTCTGTGTGTGAGTGTGTATATCCCTGTGAGTGTCCGGGCGAGTGTGTGTGAGTGTCCCTGTGAGTGTCCGGGTGTGTGTGTGTCCGGTTATACCTGTGGGTCCAGGAGGCCATCTGTGTCCCTTCAGATGGTGTCCCTTATCACAGTCTATGGGAGTGTGTGAGTGTGAGTGCCCCTGTGAGTGTTCGGGTGAGGGTGTGTGTGTGAGTGTCCGGGTTTATGTGAGGTTTGGTTCCAGGGAAACATCCTTCCCCCCCCCCCCCTTCCCATATCTCCTCCCTTATTTCCACCGTGGGTTCGAATCCCAGGTGATTAGACCTGCTCTAGGTCCATGGATCCAAGGTATCCATCCGTGGGCCCAACGGATTTCACCCCTTCCCCACTTTCCAAGGGCCAGGTCAATTCCAGCTATCCAGGGAACCTGTCGAAACAGAGGCAGCTACAGGAGGGGACACACAAATATTTGTGCCCTGCAGTTACACACCCGTTCCGACAGACTCGATCGCAATCTATCCAGATGAGAACACGTTCTCTTCGTACTAGACCACGCTGGAGTCGCTGTATGTCTCAAATTTGGTTCCTTTATTTATAGTTACTCTTTGTGGTGAATTAATTGATTTGTTTTAATTTTTTATTGATTTAGGTAGAACGATTTCGGGAGTTTGGGGGGGGGGGAGGGGGAGGGGGGGTTGTGTGTGTAATGGATTGTCGAGATCGTGGTTGGTTAGTATTTATCTAGTTGTGTTCACCTAGTTATGCTTGCGTGGGTTGAGCTCTACTCTTTCGGCCCGCCTCTCGACTGTCAATCAATCAATTATTACTAATAAAAAACATTCCACACACACACACCCAGGAAGCAGCCCGTAACAGCTGTCTAACGCCCAGGTACATATTTACTGCTAGGTAACAGGGGCATCAGAATGATAGAAACTCTGCTGATTTCCGCTTGTTCCATCACCGTGGGATCGAATGAGCTACGATTACGAGTCGAGAGCGACGTCCACTCAGCTATAAAGCCCCCTTGTTTGTGAATTGGTGCAAAAGATAATTTGGGAGAGGTTAAGGGAAAGGAATGATGTTTGGTGGCTTTGAAAGCTTTGGATGGGAGGGGGGTTGGCAGTTATGAATTAAAATTGTTAATTATTTAAGATAGGATATATATGCAAAAGACGTTGCGAGATATAGTAAGAAAAGTGTTTCTGACTGAGGTTAGGTACTGTGTGATTGACTTGTATGTTAGGAAAAAGAAGACTTATTATAAACATAGATGATCTTTTGAAACTTTTCTCAGCAAATAGTTGCAAATTATTGTGTGAAAAGCCTATGGTTCCCCCTTCCCTACACAAACACACGTGAGCACAATTAGTCCACGGGATTCAGAGAGAGTGAAAGTGAACAGCGAAATAGTAACAAAAAATGTGACAATGAGGGGAAACTATGTCATGCAAACGTTAACCATATAAATTACAGTTACACTAACCGAGCGTCCACATACATATTCCAATCAATTTACATAAATAAACATTCACTAATATATTCCTTTAAAATGGACACACGCAGATAGTTGCAGTACACATGTCAGTTCAATTACTGGTACACATAAACACTCATAGCTGGACGTGTCTGTCCATCTTGACAATAGTAGACATGTAACAAAAAATGTGACAATAATGGGAAACTATGTCATTCAAACGTATAAATGTTAACCATATAAATTAAAGTAACACTAATCGCGCGCACACGTACATATGTCAATCAATTTACATAAATACACATTCACTAATGTGTACCTTTAAAATGGACACATACAGATAATTACCGTACACATGTCAGTTCAATTACAGGTACACATACACACACATAGCTTCACGTGTCTGTCGGTCTTGACAATAGTACACATGGATACGCACACAAAACAGTCCATTATCAATTAATGTGTGTGTGTGTGTGTATTTATTTTCTCCTTGTATTTACTATATGTATCTGCAGAATCGAGTTATTAGCTCTTGGACCCCGCCTATCAAATATATGTATTTTTCCATTTTTTTATATCTACTACATCTATTTCTCTCTAACACACACACACACACACACACACACACACACACACACACACACACACACACACACACACACACACACACACACACACACACACACACACACACACACACACACACACACACACACACAGGACAGGCTGGGCAGACTGCATATTTCTTGACTGCCAAAAGGCCTTTGATACGGTACCGCACATGAGACTGCTATACAAACTTGAGAGGCAGGCAGGAGTAAGCGGAAAGGCCCTAGTATGGGTGAAGAACTACCTAACAGAAAGGAGCCAGAGGGTAATGGTAAGGGGCGAAAAGTCGGACTGGCGAACAGTAACAAGTGGAGTACCTCAAGGATCGGTGCTGGGACCAATCCTCTTTCTAATTTACGTAAATGATATGTTTACAGGAGTGGAATCATACATGTCGATGTTTGCAGATGACGCAAAATTAATGAGAAGAGTTGTGACAGACGAGGATTGTAGGATCCTCTAAGAGGACTTAAACAGGCTGCAGAGATGGTCAGAGAAATGGCTACTGGAGTTTAACACCAGTAAATGTAAAGTTATGGAAATGGGATCAGGTGACAGGAGACCAAAGGGACAGTACACAATGAAGGGGAACAGCCTACCTGTAACGATTCGAGAAAGAGACCTGGGAGTGGATGTGACACCTAATCTAACTCCTGAGGCACATATAAATAGGATAACGACAGCAGCGTACTCTACACTGGCGAAAATTAGAACTTCATTCAGAAACCTAAATGAGGAAGCTTTTAGGGCGCTTTACACTGCCTACGTGAGACCCGTCTTAGAGTATGCCGCGCCATCATGGAGCCCCCACCTGAAGAAAACACATAAAGAAACTGGAGAAGGTTCAGAGGTTTGCGACGAGGCTTGTTCCAGAGCTACGAGGGATGGGATATGAAAAGCGGCTGAAGGAACTGAACCTTACGACACTAGAGAAAAGAAGGGAGAGAGGAGATATGATAGGGACATATAAAATACTCAGGGGAATTGACAAAGTGGAAATAGATCAAATGTTCACACGTAATAATAACAGAACGAGGGGACATGGGTGGAAACTGGAAACTCAGATGAGTCACAGAGATGTTAGGATGTTTTCTTTTAGCGTGAGAGTAGTAGAAAAATGGAATGCACTTGGGGAACAGGTTGTTGAAGCAAATACTATTCATACTTTTAAAACTAGGTATGATAGGGAAATGGGACAGGAGTCATTGCTGTAAACAACCGATAGCTAGAAAGGCGGGATCCAAGAGTCAATGCTCGATCCTGCAAGCACATATAGGTGAGTACATATAGGTGAGTACACACACACACACACACACACACACACACACACACACACACACAAACTGGAGGCCTACCGTCTAAACGGAGAGAGTTCGTTGGTTATAATCCTAATGGTCCCATATCGAATCTCAGTTGATGCAATAGCAAATCGACAGATATTCTTTAACCTGATTCGCCTGTTCACCGGCTCCCCTCCGACCGGGGAGCCAGTCGGCCAAGCGGACAGCACACTGGACACTGGACTTGTGATCCTGTGGTCCCGGGTTCGATTCCGGGCGCCGCCGAGAAACAATGGGCAGAGTTTCTTTCACCCTGTGCCCCTGATACCTTGCAGTAAAACAGGTACCTGGGTATTAGTCAGCTGTCACGGGCCGCTTCCTGGGGGTGGAGGTTTGGTCGAGGACCGGACCGCGGGGACACTAAAGACCCGAAATCATCTCAAGAAGAACATCAAGAGATAAGCACAAATGAATCCATCAATGGATCCATCTATCTATCTACTTATATCTGTCAATCCATCAATCTATCTTCCCATAAACCAACCATTTATCATTATATACATTTATATTCCATTTATCCGTCCATCAACTCTTCTGTCTATCCATCCATCTACTCATATGTCTTTCCATCCATCAGATAGACGGATGCATCTATGCATCCGTCTATCCGTCAATGTATATATTTAGCAATCAATGTAAACATCCATCTATCTACTTATATAAATTTTCCTTTAATCCCTGTTTCACCTGCACCACTCCCCCTGTTTCTCCCTCTGCATCCCTGTTTCACCTGCACCACTCCCCCTGTTCCCTCATCCCCATCCCTGTTTCACCTGCACCACTCCCTCTGTTTTCTCCCTCTTCATCCCTGTTTCACCTGCACCACTCCCCCCTGTTTCTCCCTCTTCATCCCTGTTTCATCTGCACCACTCCCCCTGTTCCCCCATCCCCATCCCTGTATCACCTGTACAGCACCCCTGTTCCTCCCTGTTTCACCAGCACCACTCCCCTTGTTCCCTCTCTTCATTCCACCTCTAAATCCCGTATCCTCCCCCCACCCCCACCACCACCTTTGCACCTCTTCCTTTAACTTAAATCAGGACCAATAAACTTCTTTATGTGTTTAATTTAGGTTTTTTCTAAGTACGAAAAAGTCTTCAGCCATCTCAAGCATTATTTTACAATTAACTTTAATTAAATTGGTAGGGGGGGGGGGGGGGGGAGTGATAAGAATAATTAATAATTATTCCTAAATCCTTTAGCTAAAGTCAACACTGACCAACCTATGCCCGTTCCCTACCCCAGACCATTCCCTCTACAAATACATTAATTTAGTAATAATAAGCCTTAATAATATATTAATAAATAAATTTTAAAATAAATCTGTGTATGGCTGCAGCCTCCAGCATGTGGCCTCATTACATAGACAGACATTCTCTTTATATATATATTATATATATATATATATATATATATATATATATATATATATATATATATATATATATATATATATCAATTTACATAAATAAATATTCACTAATATATTCCTTTAAAATTGACACAAGCGGATTAAGGCGTCCTGTACATACCAGTTGCATTGCTCCTGGCAGTATGGGTTCGAGTCACTTCTGGCATGTGAGTTTTCAGTTGCATATAGTCCTGGGGACCATTAAGGCTTGTTCGCATGTATGTATATATATATATATATATATATATATATATATATATATATATATATATATATTGTGACAATAATCTCCTTCAAGAGATTGAGCCTGCTCTTCCCTCCACAAACACGTCGTTGAAATTATATAAAACGACTATGGAAGACATGTCCAACAACAACAACACCAGCAAGGCTTGCCAGGGTGAGCAAAACGTATGCAGCCAGCCACCTGTTCGGACTCCAACCACCAAACTACATGTTGATCGCTACCGGCTCCGCTGATTGGTCGCCGGTCTGGCTGCACCTGCACTCGCCCCCCCATACTACTTGATGTCTGGGGTCGCCCCAACTTCAGACCTCAGAATGTTCAGTGCTCTCGTTGTCACCACTCCTCCCAGCTAGACGCTAGCGTGTACTGAGAGAAGTGGTGGCTTTAAGCCAATATTCCAAACACCTCCCATTTACCTTGTATTGCACTTCTTGTTATTTTGCCTTAACGTAACTTTTCATTGTGTCATTTAATTATTCTTATTATTTTGATTGATTGATTTTATTATAAGAATTTGTTTGTGCATTTTATTCATGTTTTGATTTAATTAACGTAATTAAAATTTCATTGTTAAAGTTTACTTGTGTTTTGTGTGTCTTCTCCTTACCTTACCACAGACGAAGTTCCAGTTTTTTCTATTTTTTTTTTATAACTATGTGACGAGGCCATACCCCTAGCCTTAAACAGCCGAACACCAACGCGTTACCGTCACAAGTTATATGGGGGCCTGTCCTAGGAGCTTCACTCAGGTACTGGTGCCAAGTGGTAATTTATGGTAAGCGTATTTAACTCTGTTAACGTAGCTTTACTATTTTTCATATTCAATTTCATTTTTATAAGGTGCGGTGTATTGTGCATTACGAGAGTAACATATAGTGAAGGTGAGACAACTTTGGATTACGTGGTGACTGTAGGCCGCAGTCATACTCTTAATTGGTCATCTCTCCCTCCGTGTTATTACTCGTGTTTACCATCTATGTCCCTTGAATATTTCTCATTCTGACAGATCATCATATTGGTACCCTGGTACTGTGGTCTGCCCCGGGTCAAGAGTACCCAATCTTCTGCAATCTGACTGTAGGAGGACAAAGAGGGCCATAGTTCCTCTAGCTCGAACTTTAGTTGCTGAATTGGGACCTCAGCAGCAGTTCTCGTCACAAGTTGACACCTCGCACCCCTACACGTCAGTCAGAGATGATGATACATACAACGGTAGGGAATTAGCTTATTTTTTCAGAGCACAAAAGTTCGCTAATTCTGTAAGTATCATATTAAATTCAGTGGGAAAAACTTGCTTTATGTCCTATAGAGACTTGGCAAGGTATGCCTACATCCTTGGACTACCAATTTTACTTTTGAAGCATTTAACTGTTTCACTTGTTTTCGAAACTTAGTTTCATTTGTTAGTAGGATTTTCTTGCCCTTATTCTCTTACATGAGTACCGGGTACAAGATTTCCTGCGCCCTTGATTTAATTTAATCATTTAATATCTTTCACTTAACGTTAATTGTTAAAGATCACACAGGATAGGTACCAGTTGCCACGTTGTCCTGTTTCTGACATTTCACTATTGAATATTCGTGTACCTTTATTTGCTAATTTCACCATGTTTCGTCTCCAAACTTTCCGTGCAAATCCAGCAGGTGAAATAGGGACTTTAAGTCGTGCCAAGAGGACTGAATTACAAACTCTTGCACATGAGTATCAACTAGAAGTTCCCTACCAAGCCAACAAAAATGACCTACACAACCTGTTGCTGGATTACTATTTAGAGCAAGGTAAGATAGACTCTGAAACTCATGAAACTTACTATATTGCAGATAAAACTGACTTGGCAACGATGAAACTCAAACTAGAGCTGGCCAAGATTGAACGTGAGCAGCAAAGGGAAGCCCTCGAACAACAAGAACGAGCTGCTGCCATACGGAGGGAAGAACAAGAACGCGAAGCTGCTTTGAGGAGAGAAGAACACGAACGAGGACTCGCCCTCCAAGAACGTGAGGTTGCACTACTCCAGGAGCGGGAACGAGTACAGCTTGAAGCACTCCAGGAGCGGGAACGCGTACAGCTTGAAACCAAACAACGCGAGTTGGAAATGCAACGTGAACATGACAAGCAACAAGCAACTCTGGCTCTAGAGTGTCGTCAACGTGAAATCGCCTTGGAAACTTCCCACTTCACTCAACGCCAACAAGCTACTGCCAATCTTCCCGTCAGTTTTAATATATCACATGCAAGTAAGTTAATGCCATCCTTTGTAGAAGCAGAAGTTGATGTGTTTTTCACCACCTTTGAAACCCTTGCTAATCAACTCAGTTGGCCTGTCGACCAGTGGGCCACACTTCTCAGAGTCCATCTTACAGGTAGAGCTGCAGTCACACTCAGTACTTTAGCGTCTGAGAATGACTACTACACTCTGAAACAAGCAGTGTTGGACGCCTACCTACTTTCCACTGAAAGTTATAGAAGGAAATTCCGTGACCACCTGAAGGCAAGTACCACTACCTTCCTTGAGTTTGCTAACACGAAACGGAGGTATTTCATGAAATGGCTGGAAGCAGCACATGTCTCTACTTTTACAGAACTCGTCAACCTGATGCTTGTTGAAGAATTCTTGAGACGTGTGCCGCCTCCTGTCCGCCTCTACTTAGCAGATAAAGAAGAAACCGACTACCTGAAGTGTGCTAAGTCGGCTGACACTTACAGCCTCATCCACCGGCTGACACCTGAACCATCCTCCAGTAAGAAGTCGTGGTACAGTTACGAGAAGGTGAGCCCCGATCAAGCTGGTTCACAACTGTACTGCAAGTATT
Source organism: Procambarus clarkii (assembly GCF_040958095.1). Classification (NCBI taxonomy): domain Eukaryota; kingdom Metazoa; phylum Arthropoda; class Malacostraca; order Decapoda; family Cambaridae; genus Procambarus; species Procambarus clarkii. Next base: position 23,758,120 of record NC_091221.1, on the reverse strand, counting down.
GTAGACTCTATGGACATACCATAGACAAGTGTGGTAAGTCTCAATACAAGGGAACCACTGACCAACAACGACCCAAACCAACTCCTCCTAAGTCCGGTAAGCCTGTGATGAATGTTGGTGTTGATGTTAATGATCTTTCTCTTTTCAGTAACCACCTGTATACTGGAACTGTCTCTGCCAACGGTTCAAATCCGGAGGGACGTTTCAAATTCAAGATCTTGAGGGACACAGCGGCTCTACAATCGATCATCTTGAAGTCGGCTGTGCCCAACATAGTCTACACCGGGGAAACAGGTCTTCATCACTGACCTCACTGCTACCACTCCATACCCTCTCGCCAGAGTCCACCTGGATTGTCCCTACGTGAACGGAGAAGTCCAAGTCGCCGTCAGGGAAAAGCCTTTTCCCATGCCTGGAGTGCAACTTCTCCTAGGCAACGACTTGGCAGAAGACCTGCAACCGACCAACCTGATCGTCATGGACAAACCCCAGGTGTGTAACTCTGTGCCAATAAACCCTATTCTTGAGTATGTTCCAGCAGAGGTTCAAGAGAGTGATGAAGTTTCTCCTCCGGTTCTCGTGACCACCCGTGCACAAGCCGCACGTCCACAGCCAGCTGACTCTACTGCTACCGCTGTCCCTCAAGACCCTCAGAAACTACCCCCGCATCTGACCAAGTTGGAGTTCCGTAAGTTGCAGAGGGAAGATCTTACTTTAACACCATTGTTTTTCCAGGCTGAGACTCAACCCGACAGTATTCCTGGGTTCTTCCTAGAGAACGACTTGCTCTACCGCAGATATAGACCCAGTAAACTGAAGGAGGAGGACGATTGGGCCAACATCGAACAACTTGTGATTCCCACCAGCCTGCGGCCCACTATTCTACACCTGGCCCACGGAGCATTCTCCCACTACGGCTTCAACAAGACTTACCATGGGATTCGTCAAGACTACTACTGGCCAGGTATGGTAAATAACGTCAAACAGTACGTAAAACAGTGTCATACATGTCAGATGGCAGGCAAACCGAACGTCTCCATTCCCAGAGCACCACTGATTCCCATACAGGTGCCTGCGGAACCTTTCCACAGACTCATAATAGACTGTGTTGGTCCTTTACCTCGGACCAGTTCAGGTAACGCCTACATCCTAACCATCCTGTGTCCTACCACCAGATTTCCCATAGCAGTTCCAGTGAAGAACATCACGGCTGCTACGGTTATAAAACATCTATTGAAGATCTTCACTCAATACGGATTTCCCAGGGAGATCCAAAGTGACTGTGGCACCAACTTCACCAGTGATCTCTTCAAAAGGACACTGGAGGAGTTCAACATCAAACAGGTATTGTCCAGCCCCTATCATCCTGCTTCACAGGGTTCTCTTGAACGTAGTCATCAGACCATCAAAGCACTCTTGAAAAAGTTTTGTAGTGAAACCTCAAAGGATTGGGATAAGCAGATTGACCTAATAATGTGTATTTTCAGAAGTCTCCCCAATGAGTCCCTAGGAGTATCTCCTTATGAGATGCTCTACGGCCGTAAGTGCCGTACTCCCCTTAAGGCTTTCAAAGACTCTCTCAGGGATGCCACCTTCAGTGAGCATCAGAATGTGCCCCAGTTTCTTCAAAACCTTCAACACATTCTAGAGAGAGTCCACCGCTTTGCCCATGATAATCTATTGAAAGCCCAGGTGAGAATGAAGACTCATTACGACCAGACCAGCAAAGTAAGAAAATTCAAGCCGGGAGACTTCGTCCTTGCCTATTTTCCTATCCCAGGTTCACCTTTACAAAACAGATTTTCAGGACCCTACTGCGTCAAAGAGTGCAGAAGCAACAACACTTACGTCATAGAGACTCCAGATAGGCGGCGGAAGACCCAGCTGTGCCACGTCAACCTCCTGAAGCAATATAATGGTACTCCTCCCACTGTCTTGACTAACTATTCCACATTCACAGAACCCTACATCCACAGTGAGACCATCCCAGCTTCTTCTCCCGAAAGCACTGACAAGGAGTCGGCGCTTTCTAATTCCGAAATCCTTAATGATCTTCCCAAATGCTTTCAGGATAATAATCGTGCTCCTATGCCCTCTTCTAATTCCACTCTCACCTCGTCAGATAAGCCCTTCATCCTCCATGTCGACGCCAATGGTACCGACGATGGTGGTGTCGTGATGCAGCAACGAGGCGAGAAGAATACACCTGTCAGCGACTACTGCTACAAGGAACGACGGAACAATTGGCAAGGAGCTACTCTTCCTCATCCTGAAGCTTCAGCACTTCACTCCACACCTGAAAAGTGCTCGGTCCACCATCAATACGGACCACACCACCCTACACCTCCTGCAGCACGCCCACTTCTCATCTCAACGTCTTCTACTATGGGCTTGCTAACTGCAGAAATTCAACCTGGAGACACGCTATACCAAGAGTCTGACAACATCTTAGCCAATGCCCTCTCCAGAGTTTATGAAGTAGAAGCGACTCCATCCATTACTCCACCACATAACGACGTACTTCTTCCAGAACCGCAGGCTTCGGGGGAGAGTTGTGACAATAATCTCCTTCAAGAGATTGAGCCTGCTCTTCCCTCCACAAACACGTCGTTGAAATTATATAAAACGACTATGGAAGACATGTCCAACAACAACAACACCAGCAAGGGCTTGCCAGGGTGAGCAAAACGTATGCAGCCAGCCACCTGTTTCGGACTCCAACCACCAAACTACATGTTGATCGCTACCGGCTCCGCTGATTGGTCGCCGGTCTGGCTGCACCTGCACTCGCCCCCCCATACTACTTGATGTCTGGGGTCGCCCCAACTTCAGACCTCAGAATGTTCAGTGCTCTCGTTGTCACCACTCCTCCCAGCTAGACGCTAGCGTGTACTGAGAGAAGTGGTGGCTTTAAGCCAATATTCCAAACACCTCCCATTTACCTTGTATTGCACTTCTTGTTATTTTGCCTTAACGTAACTTTTCATTGTGTCATTTAATTATTCTTATTATTTTGATTGATTGATTTTATTATAAGAATTTGTTTGTGCATTTTATTCATGTTTTGATTTAATTAACGTAATTAAAATTTCATTGTTAAAGTTTACTTGTGTTTTGTGTGTCTTCTCCTTACCTTACCACAGACGAAGTTCCAGTTTTTTCTATTTTTTTTTTATAACTATGTGACGAGGCCATACCCCTAGCCTTAAACAGCCGAACACCAACGCGTTACCGTCACAATATATATATATATATATATATATATATATATATATATATATATATATATATATATATATATATATATATATATATATATATATATATATGTATATATATATATATATTATATATATATATATATATATATATATATATATAAATATATATATTTAAAAAATCTGTCATATTTGTAAATTAAATAATAAATATTTAATTATTAAATTTAATTTAATTTGTTTTATTAATATAATTATTTAATAATTTAATAAAATAATAATTTATTAAAAAACATTAATTTGATTACTTATTTAATAAAATTAAAAAAATAAATAATAAATTAAATATTGATATATACTTGTGTGTCCAGGAGGCCATCTGTGTCCCCTCAGATGGTCTCCCTTATCACAGTTTGTGTCTATGGATGTGTGTCTGTGTGTGAGTGTGTATATCCCTGTGAGTGTCCGGGCGAGTGTGTGTGAGTGTCCCTGTGAGTGTCCGGGTGTGTGTGTGTCCGGTTATACCTGTGGGTCCAGGAGGCCATCTGTGTCCCTTCAGATGGTCTCCCTTATCACAGTCTATGGGAGTGTGTGAGTGTGAGTGCCCCTGTGAGTGTTCGAGTGAGGGTGTGTGTGTGAGTGTCCGGGTTTATGTGAGGTTTGGTTCCAGGGAAACATCCTTCCCCCCCCCCCCTTCCCATATCTCCTCCCTTATTTCCACCGTGGGTTCGAATCCCAGGTGATTAGACCTGCTCTAGGTCCATGGATCCAAGGTATCCATCCGTGGGCCCAACGGATTTCACCCCTTCCCCACTTTCCAAGGGCCAGGTCAATTCCAGCTATCCAGGGAACCTGTCGAAACAGAGGCAGCTACAGGAGGGGACACACAAATATTTGTGCCCTGCAGTTACACACCCGTTCCGACAGACTCGATCGCAATCTATCCAGATGAGAACACGTTCTGTTCGTACTAGACCACGCTGGAGTCGCTGTATGTCTCAAATTTGGTTCCTTTATTTATAGTTACTCTTTGTGGTGAATTAATTGATTTGTTTTAATTTTTTATTGATTTAGGTAGAACGATTTCGGGAGTTTGGGGGGGGGGAGGGGGAGGGGGGGGTTGTGTGTGTAATGGATTGTCGAGATCGTGGTTGGTTAGTATTTATCTAGTTGTGTTCACCTAGTTATGCTTGCGTGGGTTGAGCTCTACTCTTTCGGCCCGCCTCTCGACTGTCAATCAATCAATCATTACTAATAAAAAACATTCCACACACACACACCCAGGAAGCAGCCCGTAACAGCTGTCTAACGCCCAGGTACATATTTACTGCTAGGTAACAGGGGCATCAGAATGATAGAAACTCTGCTGATTTCCGCTTGTTCCATCACCGTGGGATCGAATGAGCTACGATTACGAGTCGAGAGCGACGTCCACTCAGCTATAAAGCCCCCTTGTTTGTGAATTGGTGCAAAAGATAATTTGGGAGAGGTTAAGGGAAAGGAATGATGTTTGGTGGCTTTGAAAGCTTTGGATGGGAGGGGGGTTGGCAGTTATGAATTAAAATTGTTAATTATTTAAGATAGGATATGTATGCAAAAGACGTTGCGAGATATAGTAAGAAAAGTGTTTCTGACTGAGGTTAGGTACTGTGTGATTGACTTGTATGTTAGGAAAAAGAAGACTTATTATAAACATAGATGATCTTTTGAAACTTTTCTCAGCAAATAGTTGCAAATTATTGTGTGAAAAGCCTATGGTTCCCCCTTCCCTACACAAACACACGTGAGCACAATTAGTCCACGGGATTCAGAGAGAGTGAAAGTGAACAGCGAAATAGTAACAAAAAATGTGACAATGAGGGGAAACTATGTCATGCAAACGTTAACCATATAAATTACAGTTACACTAACCGAGCGTCCACATACATATTCCAATCAATTTACATAAATAAACATTCACTAATATATTCCTTTAAAATGGACACACGCAGATAGTTGCAGTACACATGTCAGTTCAATTACTGGTACACATAAACACTCATAGCTGGACGTGTCTGTCCATCTTGACAATAGTAGACATGTAACAAAAAATGTGACAATAATGGGAAACTATGTCATTCAAACGTATAAATGTTAACCATATAAATTAAAGTAACACTAATCGCGCGCACACGTACATATGTCAATCAATTTACATAAATACACATTCACTAATGTGTACCTTTAAAATGGACACATACAGATAATTACCGTACACATGTCAGTTCAATTACAGGTACACATACACACACATAGCTTCACGTGTCTGTCGGTCTTGACAATAGTACACATGGATACGCACACAAAACAGTCCATTATCAATTAATGTGTGTGTGTGTGTGTATTTATTTTCTCCTTGTATTTACTATATGTATCTGCAGAATCGAGTTATTAGCTCTTGGACCCCGCCTATCAAATATATGTATTTTTCCATTTTTTTATATCTACCACATCTATTTCTCTCTAACACACACACACACACACACACACACACACACACACACACACACACACACACACACACACACACACACAGGACAGGCTGGGCAGACTGCATATTTCTTGACTGCCAAAAGGCCTTTGATACGGTACCGCACATGAGACTGCTATACAAACTTGAGAGGCAGGCAGGAGTAAGCGGAAAGGCCCTAGTATGGGTGAAGAACTACCTAACAGAAAGGAGCCAGAGGGTAATGGTAAGGGGCGAAAAGTCGGACTGGCGAACAGTAACAAGTGGAGTACCTCAAGGATCGGTGCTGGGACCAATCCTCTTTCTAATTTACGTAAATGATATGTTTACAGGAGTGGAATCATACATGTCGATGTTTGCAGATGACGCAAAATTAATGAGAAGAGTTGTGACAGACGAGGATTGTAGGATCCTCTAAGAGGACTTAAACAGGCTGCAGAGATGGTCAGAGAAATGGCTACTGGAGTTTAACACCAGTAAATGTAAAGTTATGGAAATGGGATCAGGTGACAGGAGACCAAAGGGACAGTACACAATGAAGGGGAACAGCCTACCTGTAACGATTCGAGAAAGAGACCTGGGAGTGGATGTGACACCTAATCTAACTCCTGAGGCACATATAAATAGGATAACGACAGCAGCGTACTCTACACTGGCGAAAATTAGAACTTCATTCAGAAACCTAAATGAGGAAGCTTTTAGGGCGCTTTACACTGCCTACGTGAGACCCGTCTTAGAGTATGCCGCGCCATCATGGAGCCCCCACCTGAACAAACACATAAAGAAACTGGAGAAGGTTCAGAGGTTTGCGACGAGGCTTGTTCCAGAGCTACGAGGGATGGGATATGAAAGCGGCTGAAGGAACTGAACCTTACGACACTAGAGAAAAGAAGGGAGAGAGGAGATATGATAGGGACATATAAAATACTCAGGGGAATTGACAAAGTGGAAATAGATCAAATGTTCACACGTAATAATAACAGAACGAGGGGACATGGGTGGAAACTGGAAACTCAGATGAGTCACAGAGATGTTAGGAAGTTTTCTTTTAGCGTGAGAGTAGTAGAAAAATGGAATGCACTTGGGGAACAGGTTGTGGAAGCAAATACTATTCATACTTTTAAAACTAGGTATGATAGGGAAATGGGACAGGAGTCATTGCTGTAAACAACCGATAGCTAGAAAGGCGGGATCCAAGAGTCAATGCTCGATCCTGCAAGCACATATAGGTGAGTACATATAGGTGAGTACACACACACACACACACACACACACACACACACACACACACACACACAAACTGGAGGCCTACCGTCTAAACGGAGAGAGTTCGTTGGTTATAATCCTAATGGTCCCATATCGAATCTCAGTTGATGCAATAGCAAATCGACAGATATTCTTTAACCTGATTCGCCTGTTCACCGGCTCCCCTCCGACCGGGGAGCCAGTCGGCCAAGCGGACAGCACACTGGACACTGGACTTGTGATCCTGTGGTCCCGGGTTCGATTCCGGGCGCCGCCGAGAAACAATGGGCAGAGTTTCTTTCACCCTGTGCCCCTGATACCTTGCAGTAAAACAGGTACCTGGGTATTAGTCAGCTGTCACGGGCCGCTTCCTGGGGGTGGAGGTTTGGTCGAGGACCGGACCGCGGGGACACTAAAGACCCGAAATCATCTCAAGAAGAACATCAAGAGATAAGCACAAATGAATCCATCAATGGATCCATCTATCTATCTACTTATATCTGTCAATCCATCAATCTATCTTCCCATAAACCAACCATTTATCATTATATACATTTATATTCCATTTATCCGTCCATCAACTCTTCTGTCTATCCATCCATCTACTCATATGTCTTTCCATCCATCAGATAGACGGATTCATCTATGCATCCGTCTATCCGTCAATGTATATATTTAGCAATCAATGTAAACATCCATCTATCTACTTATATAAATTTTCCTTTAATCCCTGTTTCACCTGCACCACTCCCCCTGTTTCTCCCTCTGCATCCCTGTTTCACCTGCACCACTCCCCCTGTTCCCCCATCCCCATCCCTGTTTCACCTGCACCACTCCCCCTGTTCCCTCATCCCCATCCCTGTTTCACCTGCACCACTCCCTCTGTTTCTCCCTCTTCATCCCTGTTTCACCTGCACCACTCCCCCCTGTTTCTCCCTCTTCATCCCTGTTTCATCTGCACCACTCCCCCTGTTCCCCCATCCCCATCCCTGTATCACCTGTACAGCACCCCCTGTTCCTCCCTGTTTCACCAGCACCACTCCCCTTGTTCCCTCTCTTCATTCCACCACTAAATCCCGTATCCTCCCCCCACCCCCACCACCACCTTTGCACCTCTTCCTTTAACTTAAATCAGGACCAATAAACTTCTTTATGTGTTTAATTTAGGTTTTTTCTAAGTACGAAAAAGTCTTCAGCCATCTCAAGCATTATTTTACAATTAACTTTAATTAAATTGGTAGGGGGGGGGGGGGAGTGATAAGAATAATTAATAATTATTCCTAAATCCTTTAGCTAAAGTCAACACTGACCAACCTATGCCCGTTCCCTACCCCAGACCATTCCCTCTACAAATACATTAATTTAGTAATAATAAGCCTTAATAATATATTAATAAATAAATTTTAAAATAAATCTGTGTATGGCTGCAGCCTCCAGCATGTGGCCTCATTACATAGACAGACATTCTCTTTATATATATATATTATATATATATATATATATATATATATATATCAATTTACATAAATAAATATTCACTAATATATTCCTTTAAAATTGACACAAGCGGATTAAGGCGTCCTGTACATACCAGTTGCATTGCTCCTGGCAGTATGGGTTCGAGTCACTTCTGGCATGTGAGTTTTCAGTTGCATATAGTCCTGGGGACCATTAAGGCTTGTTCGCATGTATGTATATATATATATATATATATATATATATATATATATATATATATATATATATATATATATATATATATATATATATATATATATATATATATATGTATATATATATATATATATATATATATAAATATATATATTTAAAAAATCTGTCATATTTGTAAATTAAATAATAAATATTTAATTATTAAATTTAATTTAATTTGTTTTATTAATATAATTATTTAATAATTTAATAAAATAATAATTTATTAAAAAACATTAATTTGATTACTTATTTAATAAAATTAAAAAAATAAATAATAAATTAAATATTGATATATACTTGTGTGTCCAGGAGGCCATCTGTGTCCCCTCAGATGGTCTCCCTTATCACAGTTTGTGTCTATGGATGTGTGTCTGTGTGTGAGTGTGTATATCCCTGTGAGTGTCCGGGCGAGTGTGTGTGAGTGTCCCTGTGAGTGTCCGGGTGTGTGTGTGTCCGGTTATACCTGTGGGTCCAGGAGGCCATCTGTGTCCCTTCAGATGGTCTCCCTTATCACAGTCTATGGGAGTGTGTGAGTGTGAGTGCCCCTGTGAGTGTTCGAGTGAGGGTGTGTGTGTGAGTGTCCGGGTTTATGTGAGGTTTGGTTCCAGGGAAACATCCTTCCCCCCCCCCCTTCCCATATCTCCTCCCTTATTTCCACCGTGGTTCGAATCCCAGGTGATTAGACCTGCTCTAGGTCCATGGATCCAAGGTATCCATCCGTGGGCCCAACGGATTTCACCCCTTCCCCACTTTCCAAGGGCCAGGTCAATTCCAGCTATCCAGGGAACCTGTCGAAACAGAGGCAGCTACAGGAGGGGACACACAAATATTTGTGCACTGCAGTTACACACCCGTTCCGACAGACTCGATCGCAATCTATCCAGATGAGAACACGTTCTCTTCCTACTAGACCACGCTGGAGTCGCTGTATGTCTCAAATTTGGTTCCTTTATTTATAGTTACTCTTTGTGGTGAATTAATTGATTTGTTTTAATTTTTTTATTGATTTAGGTAGAACGATTTCGGGAGTTTGGGGGGGGGGGAGGGGGAGGGGGGGGTTGTGTGTGTAATGGATTGTCGAGATCGTGGTTGGTTAGTATTTATCTAGTTGTGTTCACCTAGTTATGCTTGCGTGGGTTGAGCTCTACTCTTTCGGCCCGCCTCTCGACTGTCAATCAATCAATTATTACTAATAAAAAACATTCCACACACACACACCCAGGAAGCAGCCCGTAACAGCTGTCTAACGCCCAGGTACATATTTACTGCTAGGTAACAGGGGCATCAGAATGATAGAAACTCTGCTGATTTCCGCTTGTTCCATCACCGTGGGATCGAATGAGCTACGATTACGAGTCGAGAGCGACGTCCACTCAGCTATAAAGCCCCCTTGTTTGTGAATTGGTGCAAAAGATAATTTGGGAGAGGTTAAGGGAAAGGAATGATGTTTGGTGGCTTTGAAAGCTTTGGATGGGAGGGGGGGTTGGCAGTTATGAATTAAAATTGTTAATTATTTAAGATAGGATATATATGCAAAAGACGTTGCGAGATATAGTAAGAAAAGTGTTTCTGACTGAGGTTAGGTACTGTGTGATTGACTTGTATGTTAGGAAAAAGAAGACTTATTATAAACATAGATGATCTTTTGAAACTTTTCTCAGCAAATAGTTGCAAATTATTGTGTGAAAAGCCTATGGTTCCCCCTTCCCTACACAAACACACGTGAGCACAATTAGTCCACGGGATTCAGAGAGAGTGAAAGTGAACAGCGAAATAGTAACAAAAAATGTGACAATGAGGGGAAACTATGTCATGCAAACGTTAACCATATAAATTACAGTTACACTAACCGAGCGTCCACATACATATTCCAGTCAATTTACATAAATAAACATTCACTAATATATTCCTTTAAAATGGACACACGCAGATAGTTTGCAGTACACATGTCAGTTCAATTACTGGTACACATAAACACTCATAGCTGGACGTGTCTGTCCATCTTGACAATAGTAGACATGTAACAAAAAATGTGACAATAATGGGAAACTATGTCATTCAAACGTATAAATGTTAACCATATAAATTAAAGTAACACTAATCGCGCGCACACGTACATATGTCAATCAATTTACATAAATACACATTCACTAATGTGTACCTTTAAAATGGACACATACAGATAATTACCGTACACATGTCAGTTCAATTACAGGTACACATACACACACATAGCTTCACGTGTCTGTCGGTCTTGACAATAGTACACATGGATACGCACACAAAACAGTCCATTATCAATTAATGTGTGTGTGTGTGTGTATTTATTTTCTCCTTGTATTTACTATATGTATCTGCAGAATCGAGTTATTAGCTCTTGGACCCCGCCTATCAAATATATGTATTTTTCCATTTTTTTATATCTACTACATCTATTTCTCTCTAACACACACACACACACACACACACACACACACACACACACACACACACACACACACACACACACACACACACACACACACACACACACACAGGACAGGCTGGGCAGACTGCATATTTCTTGACTGCCAAAAGGCCTTTGATACGGTACCGCACATGAGACTGCTATACAAACTTGAGAGGCAGGCAGGAGTAAGCGGAAAGGCCCTAGTATGGGTGAAGAACTACCTAACAGAAAGGAGCCAGAGGGTAATGGTAAGGGGCGAAAAGTCGGACTGGCGAACAGTAACAAGTGGAGTACCTCAAGGATCGGTGCTGGGACCAATCCTCTTTCTAATTTACGTAAATGATATGTTTACAGGAGTGGAATCATACATGTCGATGTTTGCAGATGACGCAAAAATTAATGAGAAGAGTTGTGACAGACGAGGATTGTAGGATCCTCTAAGAGGACTTAAACAGGCTGCAGAGATGGTCAGAGAAATGGCTACTGGAGTTTAACACCAGTAAATGTAAAGTTATGGAAATGGGATCAGGTGACAGGAGACCAAAGGGACAGTACACAATGAAGGGGAACAGCCTACCTGTAACGATTCGAGAAAGAGACCTGGGAGTGGATGTGACACCTAATCTAACTCCTGAGGCACATATAAATAGGATAACGACAGCAGCGTACTCTACACTGGCGAAAAATTAGAACTTCATTCAGAAACCTAAATGAGGAAGCTTTTAGGGCGCTTTACACTGCCTACGTGAGACCCGTCTTAGAGTATGCCGCGCCATCATGGAGCCCCCACCTGAAGAAACACATAAAGAAACTGGAGAAGGTTCAGAGGTTTGCGACGAGGCTTGTTCCAGAGCTACGAGGGATGGGATATGAAAAGCGGCTGAAGGAACTGAACCTTACGACACTAGAGAAAAGAAGGGAGAGAGGAGATATGATAGGGACATATAAAATACTCAGGGGAATTGACAAAGTGGAAATAGATCAAAATGTTCACACGTAATAATAACAGAACGAGGGGACATGGGTGGAAACTGGAAACTCAGATGAGTCACAGAGATGTTAGGATGTTTTCTTTTAGCGTGAGAGTAGTAGAAAAATGGAATGCACTTGGGGAACAGGTTGTGGAAGCAAATACTATTCATACTTTTAAAACTAGGTATGATAGGGAAATGGGACAGGAGTCATTGCTGTAAACAACCGATAGCTAGAAAGGCGGGATCCAAGAGTCAATGCTCGATCCTGCAAGCACATATAGGTGAGTACATATAGGTGAGTACACACACACACACACACACACACACACACACACACACACACACACACACACACAAACTGGAGGCCTACCGTATAAACGGAGAGAGTTCGTTGGTTATAATCCTAATGGTCCCATATCGAATCTCAGTTGATGCAATAGCAAATCGACAGATATTCTTTAACCTGATTCGCCTGTTCACCGGCTCCCCTCCGACCGGGGAGCCAGTCGGCCAAGCGGACAGCACACTGGACACTGGACTTGTGATCCTGTGGTCCCGGGTTCGATTCCGGGCGCCGCCGAGAAACAATGGGCAGAGTTTCTTTCACCCTGTGCCCCTGATACCTTGCAGTAAAACAGGTACCTGGGTATTAGTCAGCTGTCACGGGGCCGCTTCCTGGGGGTGGAGGTTTGGTCGAGGACCGGACCGCGGGGACACTAAAGACCCGAAATCATCTCAAGAAGAACATCAAGAGATAAGCACAAATGAATCTATCAATGGATCCATCTATCTATCTACATATATCTGTCAATCCATCAATCTATCTTCCCATAAACCAACCATTTATCATTATATACATTTATATTCCATTTATCCGTCCATCAACTCTTCTGTCTATCCATCCATCTACTCATATGTCTTTCCATCCATCAGATAGACGGATGCATCTATGCATCCGTCTATCCGTCAATGTATATATTTAGCAATCAATGTAAACATCCATCTATCTACTTATATAAATTTTCCTTTAATCCCTGTTTCACCTGCACCACTCCCCCTGTTTCTCCCTCTGCATCCCTGTTTCACCTGCACCACTCCCCCTGTTCCCCCATCCCCATCCCTGTTTCACCTGCACCACTCCCCCTGTTCCCTCATCCCCATCCCTGTTTCACCTGCACCACTCCCTCTGTTTCTCCCTCTTCATCCCTGTTTCACCTGCACCACTCCCCCCTGTTTCTCCCTCTTCATCCCTGTTTCATCTGCACCACTCCCCCTGTTCCCCCATCCCCATCCCTGTATCACCTGTACAGCACCCCCTGTTCCTCCCTGTTTCACCAGCACCACTCCCCTTGTTCCCTCTCTTCATTCCACCTCTAAATCCCGTATCCTCCCCCCACCCCCACCACCACCTTTGCACCTCTTCCTTTAACTTAAATCAGGACCAATAAACTTCTTTATGTGTTTAATTTAGGTTTTTTCTAAGTACGAAAAAGTCTTCAGCCATCTCAAGCATTATTTTACAATAACCTTTAATTAAATTGGTAGGGGGGGGGGGGAGTGATAAGAATAATTAATAATTATTCCTAAATCCTTTAGCTAAAGTCAACACTGACCAACCTATGCCCGTTCCCTACCCCAGACCATTCCCTCTACAAATACATTAATTTAGTAATAATAAGCCTTAATAATATATTAATAAATAAATTTTAAAATAAATCTGTGTATGGCTGCAGCCTCCAGCATGTGGCCTCATTACATAGACAGACATTCTCTTTATATATATATTATATATATATATATATATATATATTATATATATATATATATATATATATATATATATATATATATATATATATATATATATATATATATATATATATATATATATATATATATCAATTTACATAAATAAATATTCACTAATATATTCCTTTAAAATTGACACAAGCGGATTAAGGCGTCCTGTACATACCAGTTGCATTGCTCCTGGCAGTATGGGTTCGAGTCACTTCTGGCATGTGAGTTTTCAGTTGCATATAGTCCTGGGGACCATTAAGGCTTGTTCGCATGTATGTATATATATATATATATATATATATATATATATATATATATATATATATATATATATATATATATATGTATATATATATATATATATATATATATATATATAATATATATATTTAAAAAATCTGTCATATTTGTAAATTAAATAATAAATATTTAGTTATTAAATTTAATTTAATTTGTTTTATTAATATAATTATTTAATAATTTAATAAAATAATAATTTATTAAAAAACATTAATCTGATTACTTATTTAATAAAATTAAAAAAATAAATAATAAATTAAATATTGATATATACTTGTGTGTCCAGGAGGCCATCTGTGTCCCCTCAGATGGTCTCCCTTATCACAGTTTGTGTCTATGGATGTGTGTCTGTGTGTGAGTGTGTATATCCCTGTGAGTGTCCGGGCGAGTGTGTGTGAGTGTCCCTGTGAGTGTCCGGGTGTGTGTGTGTCCGGTTATACCTGTGGGTCCAGGAGGCATTCTGTGTCCCTTCAGATGGTCTCCCTTATCACAGTCTATGGGAGTGTGTGAGTGTGAGTGCCCCTGTGAGTGTTCGAGTGAGGGTGTGTGTGTGAGTGTCCGGGTTTATGTGAGGTTTGGTTCCAGGGAAACATCCTTCCCCCCCCCCCCCTTCCCATATCTCCTCCCTTATTTCCACCGTGGGTTCGAATCCCAGGTGATTAGACCTGCTCTAGGTCCATGGATCCAAGGTATCCATCCGTGGGCCCCAACGGATTTCACCCCTTCCCCACTTTCCAAGGGCCAGGTCAATTCCAGCTATCCAGGGAACCTGTCGAAACAGAGGCAGCTACAGGAGGGGACACACAAATATTTGTGCCCTGCAGTTACACACCCGTTCCGACAGACTCGATCGCAATCTATCCAGATGAGAACACGTTCTCTTCGTACTAGACCACGCTGGAGTCGCTGTATGTCTCAAATTTGGTTCCTTTATTTATAGTTACTCTTTGTGGTGAATTAATTGATTTGTTTTAATTTTTTATTGATTTAGGTAGAACGATTTCGGGAGTTTGGGGGGGGGGGGGAGGGGGAGGGGGGGTTGTGTGTGTAATGGATTGTCGAGATCGTGGTTGGTTAGTATTTATCTAGTTGTGTTCACCTAGTTATGCTTGCGTGGGTTGAGCTCTACTCTTTCGGCCCGCCTCTCGACTGTCAATCAATCAATTATTACTAATAAAAAACATTCCACACACACACACCCAGGAAGCAGCCCGTAACAGCTGTCTAACGCCCAGGTACATATTTACTGCTAGGTAACAGGGGCATCAGAATGATAGAAACTCTGCTGATTTCCGCTTGTTTCCATCACCGTGGGATCGAATGAGCTACGATTACGAGTCGAGAGCGACGTCCACTCAGCTATAAAGCCCCCTTGTTTGTGAATTGGTGCAAAAGATAATTTGGGAGAGGTTAAGGGAAAGGAATGATGTTTGGTGGCTTTGAAAGCTTTGGATGGGAGGGGGGTTGGCAGTTATGAATTAAAATTGTTAATTATTTAAGATAGGATATATATGCAAAAGACGTTGCGAGATATAGTAAGAAAAGTGTTTCTGACTGAGGTTAGGTACTGTGTGATTGACTTGTATGTTAGGAAAAAGAAGACTTATTATAAACATAGATGATCTTTTGAAACTTTTCTCAGCAAATAGTTGCAAATTATTGTGTGAAAAGCCTATGGTTCCCCCTTCCCTACACAAACACACGTGAGCACAATTAGTCCACGGGATTCAGAGAGAGTGAAAGTGAACAGCGAAATAGTAACAAAAAATGTGACAATGAGGGGAAACTATGTCATGCAAACGTTAACCATATAAATTACAGTTACACTAACCTAGCGTCCACATACATATTCCAATCAATTTACATAAATAAACATTCACTAATATATTCCTTTAAAATGGACACACGCAGATAGTTGCAGTACACATGTCAGTTCAATTACTGGTACACATAAACACTCATAGCTGGACGTGTCTGTCCATCTTGACAATAGTAGACATGTAACAAAAAATGTGACAATAATGGGAAACTATGTCATTCAAACGTATAAATGTTAACCATATAAATTAAAGTAACACTAATCGCGCGCACACGTACATATGTCAATCAATTTACATAAATACACATTCACTAATGTGTACCTTTAAAATGGACACATACAGATAATTACCGTACACATGTCAGTTCAATTACAGGTACACATACACACACATAGCTTCAAGTGTCTGTCGGTCTTGACAATAGTACACATGGATACGCACACAAAACAGTTCATTATCAATTAATGTGTGTGTGTGTGTGTATTTATTTTCTCCTTGTATTTACTATATGTATCTGCAGAATCGAGTTATTAGCTCTTGGACCCCGCCTATCAAATATATGTATTTTTCCATTTTTTATATCTACCACATCTATTTCTCTCTAACACACACACACACACACACACACACACACACACACACACACACACACACACCACACACACACACACACACACACACACACACACACACACAGGACAGGCTGGGCAGACTGCATATTTCTTGACTGCCAAAAGGCCTTTGATACGGTACCGCACATGAGACTGCTATACAAACTTGAGAGGCAGGCAGGAGTAAGCGGAAAGGCCCTAGTATGGGTGAAGAACTACCTAACAGAAAGGAGCCAGAGGGTAATGGTAAGGGGCGAAAAGTCGGACTGGCGAACAGTAACAAGTGGAGTACCTCAAGGATCGGTGCTGGGACCAATCCTCTTTCTAATTTACGTAAATGATATGTTTACAGGAGTGGAATCATACATGTCGATGTTTGCAGATGACGCAAAATTAATGAGAAGAGTTGTGACAGACGAGGATTGTAGGATCCTCTAAGAGGACTTAAACAGGCTGCAGAGATGGTCAGAGAAATGGCTACTGGAGTTTAACACCAGTAAATGTAAAGTTATGGAAATGGGATCAGGTGACAGGAGACCAAAGGGACAGTACACAATGAAGGGGAACAGCCTACCTGTAACGATTCGAGAAAGAGACCTGGGAGTGGATGTGACACCTAATCTAACTCCTGAGGCACATATAAATAGGATAACGACAGCAGCGTACTCTACACTGGCGAAAATTAGAACTTCATTCAGAAACCTAAATGAGGAAGCTTTTAGGGCGCTTTACACTGCCTACGTGAGACCCGTCTTAGAGTATGCCGCGCCATCATGGAGCCCCCACCTGAAGAAACACATAAAGAAACTGGAGAAGGTTCAGAGGTTTGCGACGAGGCTTGTTCCAGAGCTACGAGGGATGGGATATGAAAAGCGGCTGAAGGAACTGAACCTTACGACACTAGAGAAAAGAAGGGAGAGAGGAGATATGATAGGGACATATAAAATACTCAGGGGAATTGACAAAGTGGAAATAGATCAAATGTTCACACGTAATAATAACAGAACGAGGGGACATGGGTGGAAACTGGAAACTCAGATGAGTCACAGAGATGTTAGGAAGTTTTCTTTTAGCGTGAGAGTAGTAGAAAAAATGGAATGCACTTGGGGAACAGGTTGTGGAAGCAAATACTATTCATACTTTTAAAACTAGGTATGATAGGGAAATGGGACAGGAGTCATTGCTGTAAACAACCGATAGCTAGAAAGGCGGGATCCAAGAGTCAATGCTCGATCCTGCAAGCACATATAGGTGAGTACATATAGGTGAGTACACACACACACACACACACACACACACACACACACACACACACACACACACACACACACAAACTGGAGGCCTACCGTCTAAACGGAGAGAGTTCGTTGGTTATAATCCTAATGGTCCCATATCGAATCTCAGTTGATGCAATAGCAAATCGACAGATATTCTTTAACCTGATTCGCCTGTTCACCGGCTCCCCTCCGACCGGGGAGCCAGTCGGCCGAGCGGACAGCACACTGGACACTGGACTTGTGATCCTGTGGTCCCGGGTTCGATTCCGGGCGCCGCCGAGAAACAATGGGCAGAGTTTCTTTCACCCTGTGCCCCTGATACCTTGCAGTAAAACAGGTACCTGGGTATTAGTCAGCTGTCACGGGCCGCTTCCTGGGGGTGGAGGTTTGGTCGAGGACCGGACCGCGGGGACACTAAAGACCCGAAATCATCTCAAGAAGAACCTCAAGAGATAAGCACAAATGAATCCATCAATGGATCCATCTATCTATCTACTTATATCTGTCAATCCATCAATCTATCTTCCCATAAACCAACCATTTATCATTATATACATTTATATTCCATTTATCCGTCCATCAACTCTTCTGTCTATCCATCCATCTACTCATATGTCTTTCCATCCATCAGATAGACGGATGCATCTATGCATCCGTCTATCCGTCAATGTATATATTTAGCAATCAATGTAAACATCCATCTATCTACTTATATAAATTTTCCTTTAATCCCTGTTTCACCTGCACCACTCCCCCCTGTTTCTCCCTCTGCATCCTGTTTCACCTGCACCACCCCCCTGTTCCCCATCCCCATCCCATTTTCACCTGCACCACTCCCCCTGTTCCCTCATCCCCATCCCTGTTTCACCTGCACCACTCCCTCTGTTTCTCCCTCTTCATCCCTGTTTCACCTGCACCACTCCCCCCTGTTTCTCCCTCTTCATCCCTGTTTCATCTGCACCACTCCCCCTGTTCCCCCATCCCCATCCCTGTATCACCTGTACAGCACCCCCTGTTCCTCCCTGTTTCACCTGCACCACTCCCCTTGTTCCCTCTCTTCATTCCACCTCTAAATCCCGTATCCTCCCCCCACCCCCACCACCACCTTTGCACCTCTTCCTTTAACTTAAATCAGGACCAATAAACTTCTTTATGTGTTTAATTTAGGTTTTTTCTAAGTACGAAAAAGTCTTCAGCCATCTCAAGCATTATTTTACAATTAACTTTAATTAAATTGGTAGGGGGGGGGGGGGGAGTGATAAGAATAATTAATAATTATTCCTAAATCCTTTAGCTAAAGTCAACACTGACCAACCTATGCCCGTTCCCTACCCCAGACCATTCCCTCTACAAATACATTAATTTAGTAATAATAAGCCTTAATAATATATTAATAAATAAATTTTAAAATAAATCTGTGTATGGCTGCAGCCTCCAGCATGTGGCCTCATTACATAGACAGACATTCTCTTTATATATATATTATATATATATATATATATATATATATATATATATATATATATATATATATATATATATATATATATATATCAATTTACATAAATAAATATTCACTAATATATTCCTTTAAAATTGACACAAGCGGATTAAGGCGTCCGGTACATACCAGTTGCATTGCTCCTGGCAGTATGGGTTCGAGTCACTTCTGGCATGTGAGTTTTCAGTTGCATATAGTCCTGGGGACCATTAAGGCTTGTTCGCATGTATGTATATATATATATATATATATATATATATATATATATATATATATATATATATATATATATATATATATATATATATATGTATATATATATATATATATATATATATATATATATATAAATATATATATATATAAAAAAATCTGTCATATTTGTAAATTAAATAATAAATATTTAATTATTAAATTTAATTTAATTTGTTTTATTAATATAATTATTTAATAATTTAATAAAATAATAATTTATTAAAAAACATTAATTTGATTACTTATTTAATAAAATTAAAAAAATAAATATTAAATTAAATATTGATATATACTTGTGTGTCCAGGAGGCCATCTGTGTCCCCTCAGATGGTCTCCCTTATCACAGTTTGTGTCTATGGATGTGTGTCTGTGTGTGAGTGTGTATATCCCTGTGAGTGTCCGGGCGAGTGTGTGTGAGTGTCCCTGTGAGTGTCCGGGTGTGTGTGTGTCCGGTTATACCTGTGGGTCCAGGAGGCCATCTGTGTCCCTTCATATGGTCTCCCTTATCACAGTCTATGGGAGTGTGTGAGTGTGAGTGCCCCTGTGAGTGTTCGGGTGAGGGTGTGTGTGTGAGTGTCCGGGTTTATGTGAGGTTTGGTTCCAGGGAAACATCCTTCCCCCCCCCCTTCCCATATCTCTTCCCTTATTTCCACCGTGGGTTCGAATCCCAGGTGATTAGACCTGCTTCTAGGTCCATGGATCCAAGGTATCCATCCGTGGGCCCAACGGATTTCACCCCTTCCCCACTTTCCAAGGGCCAGGTCAATTCCAGCTATCCAGGGAACCTGTCGAAACAGAGGCAGCTACAGGAGGGGACACACAAATATTTGTGCCCTGCAGTTACACACCCGTTCCGACAGACTCGATCGCAATCTATCCAGATGAGAACACGTTCTCTTCCTACTAGACCACGCTGGAGTCGCTGTATGTCTCAAATTTGGTTCCTTTATTTATAGTTACTCTTTGTGGTGAATTAATTGATTTGTTTTAATTTTTTATTGATTTAGGTAGAACGATTTCGGGAGTTTGGGGGGGGGAGGGGGAGGGGGGGTTGTGTGTGTAATGGATTGTCGAGATCGTGGTTGGTTAGTATTTATCTAGTTGTGTTCACCTAGTTATGCTTGCGTGGGTTGAGCTCTACTCTTTCGGCCCGCCTCTCGACTGTCAATCAATCAATTATTACTAATAAAAAACATTCCACACACACACACCCAGGAAGCAGCCCGTAACAGCTGTCTAACGCCCAGGTACATATTTACTGCTAGGTAACAGGGGCATCAGAATGATAGAAACTCTGCTGATTTCCGCTTGTTCCATCACCGTGGGATCGAATGAGCTACGATTACGAGTCGAGAGCGACGTCCACTCAGCTATAAAGCCCCCTTGTTTGTGAATTGGTGCAAAAAGATAATTTGGGAGAGGTTAAGGGAAAGGAATGATGTTTGGTGGCTTTGAAAGCTTTGGATGGGAGGGGGGTTGGCAGTTATGAATTAAAAATTGTTAATTATTTAAGATAGGATATATATGCAAAAGACGTTGCGAGATATAGTAAGAAAAGTGTTTCTGACTGAGGTTAGGTACTGTGTGATTGACTTGTATGTTAGGAAAAAGAAGACTTATTATAAACATAGATGATCTTTTGAAACTTTTCTCAGCAAATAGTTGCAAATTATTGTGTGAAAAGCCTATGG
This sequence comes from Procambarus clarkii, assembly GCF_040958095.1. Lineage (NCBI taxonomy): Eukaryota > Metazoa > Arthropoda > Malacostraca > Decapoda > Cambaridae > Procambarus > Procambarus clarkii. The sequence continues at coordinate 23,736,754 of NC_091221.1, read as the reverse complement.
TTCCCCCTTCCCTACACAAACACACGTGAGCACAATTAGTCCACGGGATTCAGAGAGAGTGAAAGTGAACAGCGAAATAGTAACAAAAAATGTGACAATGAGGGGAAACTATGTCATGCAAACGTTAACCATATAAATTACAGTTACACTAACCGAGCGTCCACATACATATTCCAATCAATTTACATAAATAAACATTCACTAATATATTCCTTTAAAATGGACACACGCAGATAGTTGCAGTACACATGTCAGTTCAATTACTGGTACACATAAAACACTCATAGCTGGACGTGTCTGTCCATCTTGACAATAGTAGACATGTAACAAAAAATGTGACAATAATGGGAAACTATGTCATTCAAACGTATAAATGTTAACCATATAATTAAAGTAACACTAATCGCGCGCACACGTACATATGTCAATCAATTTACATAAATACACATTCACTAATGTGTACCTTTAAAATGGACACATACAGATAATTACCGTACACATGTCAGTTCAATTACAGGTACACATACACACACATAGCTTCACGTGTCTGTCGGTCTTGACATAGTACACATGGATACGCACACAAAACAGTCCATTATCAATTAATGTGTGTGTGTGTGTGTGTATTTATTTTCTCCTTGTATTTACTATATGTATCTGCAGAATCGAGTTATTAGCTCTTGGACCCCGCCTATCAAATATATGTATTTTTCCATTTTTTTATATCTACTACATCTATTTCTCTCTAACACACACACACACACACACACACACACACACACACACACACACACACACACACACACACACACACACACACACACAACACACACACACACAAACTGGAGGCCTACCGTCTAAACGGAGAGAGTTCGTTGGTTATAATCCTAATGGTCCCATATCGAATCTCAGTTGATGCAATAGCAAATCGACAGATATTCTTTAACCTGATTCGCCTGTTCACCGGCTCCCCTCTGACCGGGGAGCCAGTCGGCCGAGCGGACAGCACACTGGACACTGGACTTGTGATCCTGTGGTCCCGGGTTCGATTCCGGGGCGCCGCCGAGAAACAATGGGCAGAGTTTCTTTCACCCTGTGCCCCTGATACCTTGCAGTAAAACAGGTACCTGGGTATTAGTCAGCTGTCACGGGCCGCTTCCTGGGGGTGGAGGTTTGGTCGAGGACCGGACCGCGGGGACACTAAAGACCCGAAATCATCTCAAGAAGAACCTCAAGAGAATAAGCACAAATGAATCCATCAATGGATCCATCTATCTATCTACTTATATCTGTCAATCCATCAATCTATCTTCCATAAACCAACCATTTATCATTATATACATTTATATTCCATTTATCCGCCATCAACTCTTCTGTCTATCCATCCATCTACTCAATGTTCTTCCATCCATCAGATAGACGGATGCATCTATGCATCCGTCTGATCCGTCAATGTATATATTTAGCAATCAATGTAAACATCCATCTATCTACTTATATAATTTTCCTTTAATCCCTGTTTCACCCTGCACCACTCCCCCCTGTTTTCTCCCTCTGCATCCCTGTTTCACCTGCACCACTCCCCCTGTTCCCCCATCCCCATCCCTGTTTCACCTGCACCACTCCCCCTGTTCCCTCATCCCCATCCCTGTTTCACCTGCACCACTCCCTCTGTTTCTCCCTCTTCATCCCTGTTTCACCTGCACCACTCCCCCCTGTTTCTCCCTCTTCATCCCTGTTTCATCTGCACCACTCCCCCTGTTCTCCCCCATCCCCATTCCCTGTATCACCTGTACAGCACCCCCTGTTCCCTCCCTGTTTCACCAGCACCACTCCCCTTGTTCCCTCTCTTCATGTCCACCTCTAAATCCCGTATCCTCCCCCCACCCCCACCACCACCTTTGCACCTCTTCCTTTAACTTAAATCAGGACCAATAACTTCTTTATGTGTTTAATTTAGGTTTTTTTCTAGAGTACAGAAAAAGTCTTCAGCCATCTCAAGCATTATTTTACAATTAACTTTAATTAAATTGGTAGGGGGGGGGGAGTGATAAGAATAATTAATAATATTCCTAAATCCTTTAGCTAAAGTCAACACTGACCAACCTATGCCCGTTCCCTACCCCAGACCATTCCCTCTACAAATACATTAATTTAGTAATACATAAGCCTTAATAATATATTAATAAATAAATTTTAAAATAAATCTGTGTATGGCTGCAGCCTCCAGCATGTGGCCTCATTACATAGACAGACATTCTCTTTATATATATATTATATATATATATATATATATATATATATATAATATATATATATATATATTATATATATATATATATATATATATCAATTTACATAAATAAATATTCACTAATATATTCCTTTAAAAATTGACACAAGCGGATTAAGGCGTCCTGTACATACCAGTTGCATTGCTCCTGGCAGTATGGGTTCGAGTCACTTCTGGCATGTGAGTTTTCAGTTGCATATAGTCCTGGGGACCATTAAGGCTTGTTCGCATGTATGTATATGTATATATATATATATATATATATATATATATATATAATATATATATATATATATATATATATATGTATATATATATATAGTATATATATATATATATATATAAATATATATATTTAAAAAATCTGTCATATTTGTAAATTAAATAATAAATATTTAATTATTAAATTTAATTTAATTTGTTTTATTAATATATATTATTAATAATTTAATAAAATAATAATTATTAAAAAACATTAATTTGATTACTTATTTAATAAAATTAAAAAAATAAATATTAAATTAAATATTGATATATACTTGTGTGTCCAGGGAGGCCATCTGTGTCCCCTCAGATGGTCTCCCTTATCACAGTTTGTGTCTATGGATGTGTGTCTGTGTGTGAGTGTGTATATCCCTGTGAGTGTCCGGGCGAGTGTGTGTGAGTGTCCCTGTGAGTGTCCGGGTGTGCGTGTGTCCGGTTATACCTGTGGGTCCAGGAGGCATCTGTGTCCCTTCAGATGGTTTCCCTTATCACAGGTCTATGGGAGTGTGTGAGTGTGAGTGCCCCTGTGAGTGTTCGGGTGAGGGTGTGTGTGTGAGTGTCCGGGTTTATGTGAGGTTTGGTTCCAGGGAAACATCCTTCCCCCCCCCCCCTTCCCATATCTCCTCCCTTATTTCCACCGTGGGTTCGAATCCCAGGTGATTAGACCTGCTCTAGGTCCATGGATCCAAGGTATCCATCCGTGGGCCCAAACGGATTTCACCCCTTCCCCACTTTCCAAGGGCCAGGTCAATTCCAGCTATCCAGGGAACCTGTCGAAACAGAGGCAGCTACAGGAGGGGACACACAAATATTTGTGCCCTGCAGTTACACACCCGTTCCGACAGACTCGATCGCAATCTATCCAGATGAGGACACGTTCTCTTCCTACTAGACCACGCTGGAGTCGCTGTATGTCTCAAATTTGGTTCCTTTATTTATAGTTACTCTTTGTGGTGAATTAATTGATTTGTTTTAATTTTTTATTGATTTAGGTAGAACGATTTCGGGAGGTTTGGGGGGGGGGAGGGGAGGGGGGGTTGTGTGTGTAATGGATTGTCGAGATCGTGGTTGGTTAGTATTTATCTAGTTGTGTTCACCTAGTTATGCTTGCGTGGGTTGAGCTCTACTCTTTCGGCCCGCCTCTCGACTGTCAATCAATCAATTATTACTAATAAAAAACATTCCACACACACACACCCAGGAAGCAGCCCGTAACAGCTGTCTAACGCCCAGGTACATATTTACTGCTAGGTAACAGGGGGCATCAGAATGATAGAAACTCTGCTGATTTCCGCTTGTTCCATCACCGTGGGATCGAATGAGCTACGATTACGAGTCGAGAGGCGACGTCCACTCAGCTATAAAGCCCACTTGTTTGTGAATTGGTGCAAAAGATAATTTGGGAGAGGTTAAGGGAAAGGAATGATGTTTGGTGGCTTTGAAAGCTTTGGATGGGAGGGGGGTTGGCAGTTATGAATTAAAATTGTTAATTATTTAAGATAGGATATATATGCAAAAGACGTTGCGAGATATAGTAAGAAAAGTGTTTCTGACTGAGGTTAGGTACTGTGTGATTGACTTGTATGTTAGGAAAAGAAGACTTATTATAAACATAGATGATCTTTTGAAACTTTTCTCAGCAAATAGTTGCAAATTATTGTGTGAAAAGCCTATGGTTCCCCCTTCCCTACACAAACACACGTGAGCACAATTAGTCCACGGGATTCAGAGAGAGTGAAAGTGAACAGCGAAATAGTAACAAAAAATGTGACAATGAGGGGAAAACTATGTCATGCAAACGTTAACCATATAAATTACAGTTTACACTAACCGAGCGTCCACATACATATTCCAATCAATTTACATAAATAAACATTCACTAATATATTCCTTTAAAATGGACACACGCAGATAGTTGCAGTACACATGTCAGTTCAATTACTGGTACACATAAACACTCATAGCTGGACGTGTCTGTCCATCTTGACAATAGTAGACATGTAACAAAAAATGTGACAATAATGGGAAACTATGTCATTCAAACGTATAAATGTTAACCATATAAATTAAAGTAACACTAATCGCGCGCACACGTACATATGTCAATCAATTTACATAAATACACATTCACTAATGTGTACCTTTAAAATGGACACATACAGATAATTACCGTACACATGTCAGTTCAATTACAGGTACACATACACACACATAGCTTCACGTGTCCTGTCGGTTCTTGACAATAGTACACATGGATACGCACACACAACAGTCCATTATCAATTAATGTGTGTGTGTGTGTGTATTTATTTTCTCCTTGTATTTACTATATGTATCTGCAGAATCGAGTTATTAGCTCTTGGACCCCGCCTATCAATATATGTATTTTTCCATTTTTTTATATCTACTACATCTATTTCTCTCTAACACACACCACACACACACACACACACACACACACACACACCACACACACACACACACACACACACACACACACACACACACACACATGTAACAAACTAGGCTGTTGTAAGAATTATCCAGAGTGGTTTCGACAAAAGAGAATGGAAGCTGAGCCCGCATGGTGACCTGAGAACCTGACCCCCAGGGGAATTCGCGGTGGAAATAACCGACGCTTTGTTCATAGCTGCATATAATGAATCATCCTATAGTATTCAGTAATTTAGAGAAAATTAGCCTTTATTCATTTTGTATTAAAATTGTATTGTATAATAGTACTGGGTACAACATCAAGAGTATTCTAATTATGGAGTTTAAGTCACCATCAGTGACGTCACGAATCAGATCTAACTTTTAAGGCGGAGTGACCGGCGGTCATAGGTCAGCAGGGTTGACATGTCTAGTATTTCTCAAAGTTCAATTAACCATTTTGGGGATCGGGAACAGCTTTGCCGTTAGATGTTTGTGTAACTTAATTTAAGTAAAATAATTCAACCAGTCTGGATCAATTCAGTACAAACAGAGGTTAATTGTTATAACTTAACCTTGCTAAAGTAACTGGGTAAGCGATGCGGAACAATACAATGTTCTAGTCTGGGCGAGATCAGACGAGGACAGATCAGTGTGAATACGGGAGCAGCTGGGAGAGGTCAAACATCTTACCTCTCCCCAAGACCAGCCCAACACCTAGAGCTGGTCGCCCAAGGTATAGTTGCTATTGTAAATTATAGGGATAGTCTTCTCATTTGCCATTCAGGTCAAGTAGGGAGTGTTAAGTGATACGGAGTGAACATATTTAGATTTTTGTTTTAGTTTTCTTTTAATAAATTAAGTTAATAATTTGCATTTTTATTGTTTCCATTTGGGTTATGTGTATACTTGTCCTGGTCACGTGGTCCACACGAGGCAGAGTTGTATTGGGCGCCGATTCTAACATCGAATCGGAATTATCATTACCGTGTAATTTATTCCACACTCAAGGTCATCGTATATAGTGGGGATCAAGCCCCTAGGTTGATTAATTAGCGTGATCGATCCAGACCTCGATCATTGCTCTTCTTTTTACTGGTCTGGTGGTGGCAGCGTAGAGGTGACTCTAGGGTTTTGCTCAGAGCCTAGGTCACGTCATACTGGGTGTAGAATCCTAAGGCGGTCAATCGTCTTATGACCACGTGGCGTGGAGTTGGCTTTGGTAATAGTTTTGGAGTCCCTTGGTAGAGAATAATAAGTAAGAATACGGGTAGAGGGGCAAAGAAAGAAGGAAGTAGAGAGAGGAACCCCTAACCCGTGTTACACACACACACACACACACAAACTGGAGGCCTACCGTCTAAACGGAGAGAGTTCGTTGGTTATAATCCTAATGGTCCCATATCGAATCTCAGTTGATGCAATAGCAAATCGACAGATATTCTTTAACCTGATTCGCCTGTTCACCGGCTCCCCTCCGACCGGGGAGCCAGTCGGCCGAGCGGACAGCACACTGGACACTGGACTTGTGATCCTGTGGTCCCGGGTTCGATTCCGGGCGCCGCCGAGAAACAATGGGCAGAGTTTCTTTCACCCTGTGCCCCTGATACCTTGCAGTAAAACAGGTACCTGGGTATTAGTCAGCTGTCACGGGCCGCTTCCTGGGGGTGGAGGTTTGGTCGAGGACCGGACCGCGGGGACACTAAAGACCCGAAATCATCTCAAGAAGAACCTCAAGAGATAAGCACAAATGAATCCATCAATGGATCCATCTATCTATCTACTTATATCTGTCAATCCATCAATCTATCTTCCCATAAACCAACCATTTATCATTATATACATTTATATTCCATTTATCCGTCCATCAACTCTTCTGTCTATCCATCCATCTACTCATATGTCTTTCCATCCATCAGATAGACGGATGCATCTATGCATCCGTCTATCCGTCAATGTATATATTTAGCAATCAATGTAAACATCCATCTATCTACTTATATAAATTTTCCTTTAATCCCTGTTTCACCTGCACCACTCCCCCCTGTTTCTCCCTCTGCATCCCTGTTTCACCTGCACCACTCCCCCTGTTCCCCCATCCCCATCCCTGTTTCACCTGCACCACTCCCCCTGTTCCCTCATCCCCATCCCTGTTTCACCTGCACCACTCCCTCTGTTTCTCCCTCTTCATCCCTGTTTCACCTGCACCACTCCCCCCTGTTTCTCCCTCTTCATCCCTGTTTCATCTGCACCACTCCCCCTGTTCCCCCATCCCCATCCCTGTATCACCTGTACAGCACCCCCTGTTCCTCCCTGTTTCACCAGCACCACTCCCCTTGTTCCCTCTCTTCATTCCACCTCTAAATCCCGTATCCTCCCCCCACCCCCACCACCACCTTTGCACCTCTTCCTTTAACTTAAATCAGGACCAATAAACTTCTTTATGTGTTTAATTTAGGTTTTTTCTAAGTACGAAAAAGTCTTCAGCCATCTCAAGCATTATTTTACAATTAACTTTAATTAAATTGGTAGGGGGGGGGGGGAGTGATAAGAATAATTAATAATTATTCCTAAATCCTTTAGCTAAAGTCAACACTGACCAACCTATGCCCGTTCCCTACCCCAGACCATTCCCTCTACAAATACATTAATTTAGTAATAATAAGCCTTAATAATATATTAATAAATAAATTTTAAAATAAATCTGTGTATGGCTGCAGCCTCCAGCATGTGGCCTCATTACATAGACAGACATTCTCTTTATATATATATTATATATATATATATATATATATATATATATATATATATATATATATATATATATATATATATATATATATATATATATATATATATACATAAATAAATATTCACTAATATATTCCTTTAAAATTGACACAAGCGGATTAAGGCGTCCTGTACATACCAGTTGCATTGCTCCTGGCAGTATGGGTTCGAGTCACTTCTGGCATGTGAGTTTTCAGTTGCATATAGTCCTGGGGACCATTAAGGCTTGTTCGCATGTATGTATATATATATATATATATAATATATATATATATATATATATATATATATATATATATATATATATATATATATATATTATATATATATATATATATATATATATATATATATATATATATATATATATATATATATATAAATATATATATTTAAAAAATCTGTCATATTTGTAAATTAAATAATAAATATTTAATTATTAAATTTAATTTAATTTGTTTTATTAATATAATTATTTAATAATTTAATAAAATAATAATTTATTAAAAACATTAATTTGATTACTTATTTAATAAAATTAAAAAAATAAATATTAAATTAAATATTGATATATACTTGTGTGTCCAGGAGGCCATCTGTGTCCCCTCAGATGGTCTCCCTTATCACAGTTTGTGTCTATGGATGTGTGTCTGTGTGTGAGTGTGTATATCCCTGTGAGTGTCCGGGCGAGTGTGTGTGAGTGTCCCTGTGAGTGTCCGGGTGTGTGTGTGTCCGGTTATACCTGTGGGTCCAGGAGGCCATCTGTGTCCCTTCAGATGGTCTCCCTTATCACAGTCTATGGGAGTGTGTGAGTGTGAGTGCCCCTGTGAGTGTTCGGGTGAGGGTGTGTGTGTGAGTGTCCGGGTTTATGTGAGGTTTGGTTCCAGGGAAACATCCTTCCCCCCCCCCCCTTCCCATATCTCCTCCCTTATTTCCACCGTGGGTTCGAATCCCAGGTGATTAGACCTGCTCTAGGTCCATGGATCCAAGGTATCCATCCGTGGGCCCAACGGATTTCACCCCTTCCCCACTTTCCAAGGGCCAGGTCAATTCCAGCTATCCAGGGAACCTGTCGAAACAGAGGCAGCTACAGGAGGGGACACACAAATATTTGTGCCTGCAGTTACACACCCGTTCCGACAGACTCGATCGCAATCTATCCAGATGAGAACACGTTCTCTTCCTACTAGACCACGCTGGAGTCGCTGTATGTCTCAAATTTGGTTCCTTTATTTATAGTTACTCTTTGTGGTGAATTAATTGATTTGTTTTAATTTTTTATTGATTTAGGTAGAACGATTTCGGGAGTTTGGGGGGGGAGGGGGAGGGGGGGTTGTGTGTGTAATGGATTGTCGAGATCGTGGTTGGTTAGTATTTATCTAGTTGTGTTCACCTAGTTATGCTTGCGTGGGTTGAGCTCTACTCTTTCGGCCCGCCTCTCGACTGTCAATCAATCAATTATTACTAATAAAAAACATTCCACACACACACACCCAGGAAGCAGCCCGTAACAGCTGTCTAACGCCCAGGTACATATTTACTGCTAGGTAACAGGGGCATCAGAATGATAGAAACTCTGCTGATTTCCGCTTGTTCCATCACCGTGGGATCGAATGAGCTACGATTACGAGTCGAGAGCGACGTCCACTCAGCTATAAAGCCCCCTTGTTTGTGAATTGGTGCAAAAGATAATTTGGGAGAGGTTAAGGGAAAGGAATGATGTTTGGTGGCTTTGAAAGCTTTGGATGGGAGGGGGGTTGGCAGTTATGAATTAAAATTGTTAATTATTTAAGATAGGATATATATGCAAAAGACGTTGCGAGATATAGTAAGAAAAGTGTTTCTGACTGAGGTTAGGTACTGTGTGATTGACTTGTATGTTAGGAAAAAGAAGACTTATTATAAACATAGATGATCTTTTGAAACTTTTCTCAGCAAATAGTTGCAAATTATTGTGTGAAAAGCCTATGGTTCCCCCTTCCCTACACAAACACACGTGAGCACAATTAGTCCACGGGATTCAGAGAGAGTGAAAGTGAACAGCGAAATAGTAACAAAAAATGTGACAATGAGGGGAAACTATGTCATGCAAACGTTAACCATATAAATTACAGTTACACTAACCGAGCGTCCACATACATATTCCAATCAATTTACATAAATAAACATTCACTAATATATTCCTTTAAAATGGACACACGCAGATAGTTGCAGTACACATGTCAGTTCAATTACTGGTACACATAAACACTCATAGCTGGACGTGTCTGTCCATCTTGACAATAGTAGACATGTAACAAAAAATGTGACAATAATGGGAAACTATGTCATTCAAACGTATAAATGTTAACCATATAAATTAAAGTAACACTAATCGCGCGCACACGTACATATGTCAATCAATTTACATAAATACACATTCACTAATGTGTACCTTTAAAATGGACACATACAGATAATTACCGTACACATGTCAGTTCAATTACAGGTACACATACACACACATAGCTTCACGTGTCTGTCGGTCTTGACAATAGTACACATGGATACGCACACAAAACAGTCCATTATCAATTAATGTGTGTGTGTGTGTGTATTTATTTTCTCCTTGTATTTACTATATGTATCTGCAGAATCGAGTTATTAGCTCTTGGACCCCGCCTATCAAATATATGTATTTTTCCATTTTTTTATATCTACTACATCTATTTCTCTCTAACACACACACACACACACACACACACACACACACACACACACACACACACACACACACACACACACACACACACACACACACACACACACACAAACTGGAGGCCTACCGTCTAAACGGAGAGAGTTCGTTGGTTATAATCCTAATGGTCCCATATCGAATCTCAGTTGATGCAATAGCAAATCGACAGATATTCTTTAACCTGATTCGCCTGTTCACCGGCTCCCCTCCGACCGGGGAGCCAGTCGGCCGAGCGGACAGCACACTGGACACTGGACTTGTGATCCTGTGGTCCCGGGTTCGATTCCGGGCGCCGCCGAGAAACAATGGGCAGAGTTTCTTTCACCCTGTGCCCCTGATACCTTGCAGTAAAACAGGTACCTGGGTATTAGTCAGCTGTCACGGGCCGCTTCCTGGGGGTGGAGGTTTGGTCGAGGACCGGACCGCGGGGACACTAAAGACCCGAAATCATCTCAAGAAGAACCTCAAGAGATAAGCACAAATGAATCCATCAATGGATCCATCTATCTATCTACTTATATCTGTCAATCCATCAATCTATCTTCCATAAACCAACCATTTATCATTATATACATTTATATTCCATTTATCCGTCCATCAACTCTTCTGTCTATCCATCCATCTACTCATATGTCTTTCCATCCATCAGATAGACGGATGCATCTATGCATCCGTCTATCCGTCAATGTATATATTTAGCAATCAATGTAAACATCCATCTATCTACTTATATAAATTTTCCTTTAATCCCTGTTTCACCTGCACCACTCCCCCCTGTTTCTCCCTCTGCATCCCTGTTTCACCTGCACCACTCCCCCTGTTCCCCCATCCCCATCCCTGTTTCACCTGCACCACTCCCCCTGTTCCCTCATCCCCATCCCTGTTTCACCTGCACCACTCCCTCTGTTTCTCCCTCTTCATCCCTGTTTCACCTGCACCACTCCCCCCTGTTTCTCCCTCTTCATCCCTGTTTCATCTGCACCACTCCCCCTGTTCCCCCATCCCCATCCCTGTATCACCTGTACAGCACCCCCTGTTCCTCCCTGTTTCACCAGCACCACTCCCCTTGTTCCCTCTCTTCATTCCACCTCTAAATCCCGTATCCTCCCCCCACCCCCACCACCACCTTTGCACCTCTTCCTTTAACTTAAATCAGGACCAATAAACTTCTTTATGTGTTTAATTTAGGTTTTTTCTAAGTACGAAAAAGTCTTCAGCCATCTCAAGCATTATTTTACAATTAACTTTAATTAAATTGGTAGGGGGGGGGGGGAGTGATAAGAATAATTAATAATTATTCCTAAATCCTTTAGCTAAAGTCAACACTGACCAACCTATGCCCGTTCCCTACCCCAGACCATTCCCTCTACAAATACATTAATTTAGTAATAATAAGCCTTAATAATATATTAATAAATAAATTTTAAAATAAATCTGTGTATGGCTGCAGCCTCCAGCATGTGGCCTCATTACATAGACAGACATTCTCTATTTATATATATATTATATATATATATATATAATATATATATATATATATATATATATATATATAATATACATTAAATAAATATTCACTAATATATTCCTTTAAAATTGACACAAGCGGATTAAGGCGTCCTGTACATACCAGTTGCATTGCTCCTGGCAGTATGGGTTCGAGTCACTTCTGGCATGTGAGTTTTCAGTTGCATATAGTCCTGGGGACCATTAAGGCTTGTTCGCATGTATGTATATATATATATATATATATATATATATATATATATATATATATTATATATAATATAATAT
>NC_091221.1:23694499-23723943 GCF_040958095.1 Procambarus clarkii | reverse complement strand
CATTAGAATTAACTAAAATGTTCCTGATTTTCCGTTTATATTACCGATGGAAGATGTACACGCAAAACCGCTCTATTCCGGCTGAAACGTCGATATATGCAATAAAAACCGAACTTCTCCCTTTTCAATATCTTACTCAGTATTTAAAAGAGAAACAAATAGATGATTGAAAATGAAGTATTTAAGGTTACAATCTAATCAATTATGTGTTTGCATCATTTTTATTGTATATTTATTGAGTTAATACTAATAAACTGAAAATTCATAAAAACGTAGAAAAACGGCAAAATATTGCCTAATTCGATGATAATTTGATTAAATCACATAAAGGAAAAGGGAATGATAAACGTCAAAATATTGCTAAATTCGATGATTTCTCGTACGAAACAAAATGCAAGAAAACTTGCTTAAAATGCAATATTATGCGAAATTCTGAGATTTGAAGGCCAAATCACATATCGTGATACTACATGAAATAGTATCGAAATATTGGTATAAATGAATATATTTACGTAATATCAAACTACATGAAAAACGTGAAAAAAGTCACGATTATACCAAATTTGAGGATTTTAACTTCGAATCATAAAGCGAGGTTTCGTACTATTTAGATAGATGAAAAGACATATGACAATGTTGTTTCCAATACAAATTATAAAAATCAATGTGTTTTCATTAGAATTAACTAAAATGTTCCTGATTTTCCGTTTATATTACCGATGGAAGATGTACAAGCAAAACCGCTCTATTCCGGCTGAAACGTCGATATATGCAATAAAAACCGAACTTCTCCCCTTTTCAATATCTTACTCAGTATTTTAACGAGAAACAAATAGATGATTGTAAATGAAGTATTTAAGGTTATAATCTAATCAATTATGTGTTTGCATCATTTTTATTGTATATTTATTGAGTTAATACTAATAAACTGAAAATTCACAAAAACGTGGAAAAACGGCAAAATATTGCCTAATTCGATGATATCTTGATTAAATCACATAAAGGAAAAGGGAATGATAAACGTCAAAATATTGCTAAATTCGATGATTTCTCGTACGAAACAAAATGCAAGAAAACTTGCTTAAAATGCAATATTATGCGAAATTCTGAGATTTGAAGGCCAAATCACATATCGTGATACTACATGAAATAGTATCGAAATATTGGTAAAAATGAATATATTTACGTATTATCAAACTACATGAAAAACGTGAAAAAAGTCACGATTATACCAAATTTGAGGATTTTAACTTCGAATTATAAAGCGAGGTTTCGTACTATTTAGATCCATAAAAAGACATATGACAATGTTGTTTCCAATACAAATTATAAAAATCAATGTGTTTTCATTAGAATTAACTAAAATGTTCCTGATTTTCCGTTTATATTACCGATGGAAGATGTCCACGTAAAACCGCTCTAATCCGGCTGAAACGTCGATATATGCAATAAAAACAGAACTTCTCCCCTTTTCAATATCTTACTCAGTATTTTAAAGAGAAACAAATAGATGATTGTAAATGAAGTATTTAAGGTTATAATCTAATCAATTATGTGTTTGCATCATTTTTATTGTATATTTATTGAGTTAATACTAATAAACTGAAAATTCACAAAAACGTGGAAAAACGGCAAAATATTGCCTAATTCGATGATATCTTGATTAAATCACATAAAGGAAAAGGGAATGATAAACGTCAAAATATTGCTAAATTCGATGATTTCTCGTGCGAAACAACATGCAAGAAAACTTGCTTAAAATGCAATATTATGCGAAATTCTGAGATTTGAAGGCCAAATCACATATCGTGAAACTACATGAAATAGTATCGAAATATTGGTAAAAATGAAAATATTTACGTAATATCAAACTACATGAAAAACGTGAAAAAAGTCACGATTATACCAAATTTGAGGATTTTAACTTCGAATCATAAAGCGAGGTTTCGTACTATTTAGATAGATGAAAAGACATATGACAATGTTGTTTCCAATACAAATTATAAAAATCAATGTGTTTTCATTAGAATTAACTAAAATGTTCCTGATTTTCCGTTTATATTACCGATGGAAGATGTACACGCAAAACCGCTCTATTCCGGCTGAAACGTCGATATATGCAATAAAAACCGAACTTCTCCCCTTTTCAATATCTTACTTAGAATTTTAACGAAAAACAAATAGATGATTGAAAATGAAGTATTTAAGGTTACTATCTAATCAATTATGTGTTTGCATCATTTTTATTGTATATTTAATGAATTAATACTAATAAACTGAAAATTCACAAAAACGTGGAAAAACGGCAAAATATTGCCTAATTCGATGATATTTTGATTAAATCACATAAAGGAAAAGGGAATGATAAACGTCAAAATATTGCTAAATTCGATGATTTCTCGTACGAAACAAAATGCAAGAAAACTTGCTTAAAATGCAATATTATGCGAAATTCTGAGATTTGAAGGCCAAATCACATATCGTGATACTACATGAAATAGTATCGAAATATTGGTAAAAATAAATATATTTACGTAATATCAAACTACATGAAAAACGTGAAAAAAGTCACTATTATACCAAATTTGAGAATTTTAACTTCGAATCATAAAGCGAGGTTTCGTACTATTTAGATCCATGAAAAGACATATGACAATGTTGTTTCCAATACAAATTATAAAAATCAATGTGTTTTCATTAGAATTAACTAAAATGTTCCTGATTTTCCGTTTATATTACCGATGGAAGATGTACACGCAAAACCGCTCTATTCCGGCTGAAACGTCGATATATGCAATAAAAACCGAACTTCTCCCCTTTTCAATATCTTACTCAGTATTTAAAAGAGAAACAAATAGATGATTGAAAATGAAGTATTTAAGGTTACAATCTAATCAATTATGTGTTTGCATCATTTTTATTGTATATTTATTGAGTTAATACTAATAAACTGAAAATTCATAAAAACGTAGAAAAACGGCAAAATATTGCCTAATTCGATGATAATTTGATTAAATCACATAAAGGAAAAGGGAATGATAAACGTCAAAATATTGCTAAATTCGATGATTTCTCGTACGAAACAAAATGCAAGAAAACTTGCTTAAAATGCAATATTATGCGAAATTCTGAGATTTGAAGGCCAAATCACATATCGTGATACTACATGAAATAGTATCGAAATATTGGTATAAATGAATATATTTACGTAATATCAAACTACATGAAAAACGTGAAAAAAGTCACGATTATACCAAATTTGAGGATTTTAACTTCGAATCATAAAGCGAGGTTTCGTACTATTTAGATAGATGAAAAGACATATGACAATGTTGTTTCCAATACAAATTATAAAAATCAATGTGTTTTCATTAGAATTAACTAAAATGTTCCTGATTTTCCGTTTATATTACCGATGGAAGATGTACAAGCAAAACCGCTCTATTCCGGCTGAAACGTCGATATATGCAATAAAAACCGAACTTCTCCCCTTTTCAATATCTTACTCAGTATTTTAACGAGAAACAAATAGATGATTGTAAATGAAGTATTTAAGGTTATAATCTAATCAATTATGTGTTTGCATCATTTTTATTGTATATTTATTGAGTTAATACTAATAAACTGAAAATTCACAAAAACGTGGAAAAACGGCAAAATATTGCCTAATTCGATGATATCTTGATTAAATCACATAAAGGAAAAGGGAATGATAAACGTCAAAATATTGCTAAATTCGATGATTTCTCGTACGAAACAAAATGCAAGAAAACTTGCTTAAAATGCAATATTATGCGAAATTCTGAGATTTGAAGGCCAAATCACATATCGTGATACTACATGAAATAGTATCGAAATATTGGTAAAAATGAATATATTTACGTATTATCAAACTACATGAAAAACGTGAAAAAAGTCACGATTATACCAAATTTGAGGATTTTAACTTCGAATTATAAAGCGAGGTTTCGTACTATTTAGATCCATAAAAAGACATATGACAATGTTGTTTCCAATACAAATTATAAAAATCAATGTGTTTTCATTAGAATTAACTAAAATGTTCCTGATTTTCCGTTTATATTACCGATGGAAGATGTCCACGTAAAACCGCTCTAATCCGGCTGAAACGTCGATATATGCAATAAAAACAGAACTTCTCCCCTTTTCAATATCTTACTCAGTATTTTAAAGAGAAACAAATAGATGATTGTAAATGAAGTATTTAAGGTTATAATCTAATCAATTATGTGTTTGCATCATTTTTATTGTATATTTATTGAGTTAATACTAATAAACTGAAAATTCACAAAAACGTGGAAAAACGGCAAAATATTGCCTAATTCGATGATATCTTGATTAAATCACATAAAGGAAAAGGGAATGATAAACGTCAAAATATTGCTAAATTCGATGATTTCTCGTGCGAAACAAAATGCAAGAAAACTTGCTTAAAATGCAATATTATGCGAAATTCTGAGATTTGAAGGCCAAATCACATATCGTGATACTACATGAAATAGTATCGAAATATTGGTAAAAATGAATATATTTACGTAATATCAAACTACATGAAAAACGTGAAAAAAGTCACGATTATACCAAATTTGAGGATTTTAACTTCGAATCATAAAGCGAGGTTTCGTACTATTTAGATCCATGAAAAGACATATGACAATGTTGTTTCCAATACAAATTATAAAAATCAATGTGTTTTCATTAGAATTAACTAAAATGTTCCTGATTTTCCGTTTATATTACCGATGGAAGATGTACACGCAAAACCGCTCTATTCCGACTGAAACGTCGATATATGCAATAAAAACAGAACTTCTCCCCTTTTCAATATCTTACTCAGTATTTTAAAGAGAAACAAATAGATGATTGTAAATGAAGTATTTAAGGTTATAATCTAATCAATTATGTGTTTGCATCATTTTTATTGTATATTTATTGAGTTAATACTAATAAACTGAAAATTCACAAAAACGTGGAAAAACGGCAAAATATTGCCTAATTCGATGATATCTTGATTAAATCACATAAAGGAAAAGGGAATGATAAACGTCAAAATATTGCTAAATTCGATGATTTCTCGTACGAAACAAAATGCAAGAAAACTTGCTTAAAATGCAATATTATGCGAAATTCTGAGATTTGAAGGCCAAATCACATATCGTGATACTACATGAAATAGTATCGAAATATTGGTAAAAATGAATATATTTACGTATTATCAAACTACATGAAAAACGTGAAAAAAGTCACGATTATACCAAATTTGAGGATTTTAACTTCGAATTATAAAGCGAGGTTTCGTACTATTTAGATCCATAAAAAGACATATGACAATGTTGTTTCCAATACAAATTATAAAAATCAATGTGTTTTCATTAGAATTAACTAAAATGTTCCTGATTTTCCGTTTATATTACCGATGGAAGATGTCCACGTAAAACCGCTCTAATCCGGCTGAAACGTCGATATATGCAATAAAAACAGAACTTCTCCCCTTTTCAATATCTTACTCAGTATTTTAAAGAGAAACAAATAGATGATTGTAAATGAAGTATTTAAGGTTATAATCTAATCAATTATGTGTTTGCATCATTTTTATTGTATATTTATTGAGTTAATACTAATAAACTGAAAATTCACAAAAACGTGGAAAAACGGCAAAATATTGCCTAATTCGATGATATCTTGATTAAATCACATAAAGGAAAAGGGAATGATAAACGTCAAAATATTGCTAAATTCGATGATTTCTCGTGCGAAACAAAATGCAAGAAAACTTGCTTAAAATGCAATATTATGCGAAATTCTGAGATTTGAAGGCCAAATCACATATCGTGATACTACATGAAATAGTATCGAAATATTGGTAAAAATGAATATATTTACGTAATATCAAACTACATGAAAAACGTGAAAAAAGTCACGATTATACCAAATTTGAGGATTTTAACTTCGAATCATAAAGCGAGGTTTCGTACTATTTAGATCCATGAAAAGACATATGACAATGTTGTTTCCAATACAAATTATAAAAATCAATGTGTTTTCATTAGAATTAACTAAAATGTTCCTGATTTTCCGTTTATATTACCGATGGAAGATGTACACGCAAAACCGCTCTATTCCGACTGAAACGTCGATATATGCAATAAAAACAGAACTTCTCCCCTTTTCAATATCTTACTCAGTATTTTAAAGAGAAACAAATAGATGATTGTAAATGAAGTATTTAAGGTTATAATCTAATCAATTATGTGTTTGCATCATTTTTATTGTATATTTATTGAGTTAATACTAATAAACTGAAAATTCACAAAAACGTGGAAAAACGGCAAAATATTGCCTAATTCGATGATATCTTGATTAAATCACATAAAGGAAAAGGGAATGATAAACGTCAAAATATTGCTAAATTCGATGATTTCTCGTACGAAACAAAATGCAAGAAAACTTGCTTAAAATGCAATATTATGCGAAATTCGGAGATTTGAAGGCCAAATCACATATCGTGATACTACATGAAATAGTATCGAAATATTGGTATAAATGAATATATTTACGTAATATCAAACTACATGAAAAACGTGAAAAAAGTCACGATTATACCAAATTTGAGGATTTTAACTTCGAATCATAAAGCGAGGTTTCGTACTATTTAGATAGATGAAAAGACATATGACAATGTTGTTTCCAATACAAATTATAAAAATCAATGTGTTTTCATTAGAATTAACTAAAATGTTCCTGATTTTCCGTTTATATTACCGATGGAAGATGTACACGCAAAACCGCTCTATTCCGACTGAAACGTCGATATATGCAATAAAAACCGAACTTCTCCCCTTTTCAATATCTTACTCAGTATTTTAACGAGAAACAAATAGATGATTGAAAATGAAGTATTTAAGGTTACTATCTAATCAATTATGTGTTTGCATCATTTTTATTGTATATTTAATGAATTAATACTAATAAACTGAAAATTCACAAAAACGTGGAAAAACGGCAAAATATTGCCTAATTCGATGATATTTTGATTAAATCACATAAAGGAAAAGGGAGTGATAAACGTCAAAATATTGCTAAATTCGATGATTTCTCGTACGGAACAAAATGCAAGAAAACTTGCTTAAAATGCAATATTATGCGAAATTCTGAGATTTGAAGGCCAAATCACATATCGTGAAACTACATGAAATAGTATCGAAATATTGGTAAAAATGAATATATTTACGTAATATCAAACTACATGAAAAACGTGAAAAAAGTCACGATTATACCAAATTTGAGGATTTTAACTTCGAATCATAAAGCGAGGTTTCGTACTATTTAGATAGATGAAAAGACATATGACAATGTTGTTTCCAATACAAATTATAAAAATCAATGTGTTTTCATTAGAATTAACTAAAATGTTCCTGATTTTCCGTTTATATTACCGATGGAAGATGTACACGCAAAACCGCTCTATTCCGGCTGAAACGTCGATATATGCAATAAAAACCGAACTTCTCCCCTTTTCAATATCTTACTTAGAATTTTAACGAAAAACAAATAGATGATTGAAAATGAAGTATTTAAGGTTACTATCTAATCAATTATGTGTTTGCATCATTTTTATTGTATATTTAATGAATTAATACTAATAAACTGAAAATTCACAAAAACGTGGAAAAACGGCAAAATATTGCCTAATTCGATGATATTTTGATTAAATCACATAAAGGAAAAGGGAATGATAAACGTCAAAATATTGCTAAATTCGATGATTTCTCGTACGAAACAAAATGCAAGAAAACTTGCTTAAAATGCAATATTATGCGAAATTCTGAGATTTGAAGGCCAAATCACATATCGTGATACTACATGAAATAGTATCGAAATATTGGTAAAAATAAATATATTTACGTAATATCAAACTACATGAAAAACGTGAAAAAAGTCACTATTATACCAAATTTGAGAATTTTAACTTCGAATCATAAAGCGAGGTTTCGTACTATTTAGATCCATGAAAAGACATATGACAATGTTGTTTCCAATACAAATTGTAAAAATCAATGTGTTTTCATTAGAATTAACTAAAATGTTCCAGATTTTCCGTTTATATTACCGATGGAAGATGTACACGCAAAACCGCTCTATTCCGGCTGAAACGTCGATATATGCAATAAAAACCGAACTTCTCCCCTTTTCAATATCTTACTCAGTATTTAAAAGAGAAACAAATAGATGATTGAAAATGAAGTATTTAAGGTTACAATCTAATCAATTATGTGTTTGCATCATTTTTATTGTATATTTATTGAGTTAATACAAATAAAATGAAAATTCATAAAAACGTGGAAAAACGGCAAAATATTGCCTAATTCGATGATAATTTGATTAAATCACATAAAGGAAAAGGGAATGATAAACGTCAAAATATTGCTAAATTCGATGATTTCTCGTACGAAACAAAATGCAAGAAAACTTGCTTAAAATGCAATATTATGCGAAATTCTGAGATTTGAAGGCCAAATCACATATCGTGATACTACATGAAATAGTATCGAAATATTGGTATAAATGAATATATTTACGTAATATCAAACTACATGAAAAACGTGAAAAAAGTCACGATTATACCAAATTTGAGGATTTTAACTTCGAATCATAAAGCGAGGTTTCGTACTATTTAGATCCATAAAAAGACATATGACAATGTTGTTTCCAATACAAATTATAAAAATCAATGTGTTTTCATTAGAATTAACTAAAATGTTCCTGATTTTCCGTTTATATTACCGATGGAAGATGTCCACGTAAAACCGCTCTAATCCGGCTGAAACGTCGATATATGCAATAAAAACAGAACTTCTCCCCTTTTCAATATCTTACTCAGTATTTTAAAGAGAAACAAATAGATGATTGTAAATGAAGTATTTAAGGTTATAATCTAATCAATTATGTGTTTGCATCATTTTTATTGTATATTTATTGAGTTAATACTAATAAACTGAAAATTCACAAAAACGTGGAAAAACGGCAAAATATTGACTAATTCGATGATATCTTGATTAAATCACATAAAGGAAAAGGGAATGATAAACGTCAAAATATTGCTAAATTCGATGATTTCTCGTGCGAAACAAAATGCAAGAAAACTTGCTTAAAATGCAATATTATGCGAAATTCTGAGATTTGAAGGCCAAATCACATATCGTGATACTACATGAAATAGTATCGAAATATTGGTAAAAATGAATATATTTACGTAATATCAAACTACATGAAAAACGTGAAAAAAGTCACGATTATACCAAATTTGAGGATTTTAACTTCGAATCATAAAGCGAGGTTTCGTACTATTTAGATCCATGAAAAGACATATGACAATGTTGTTTCCAATACAAATTATAAAAATCAATGTGTTTTCATTAGAATTAACTAAAATGTTCCTGATTTTCCGTTTATATTACCGATGGAAGATGTACACGCAAAACCGCTCTATTCCGACTGAAACGTCGATATATGCAATAAAAACAGAACTTCTCCCCTTTTCAATATCTTACTCAGTATTTTAAAGAGAAACAAATAGATGATTGTAAATGAAGTATTTAAGGTTATAATCTAATCAATTATGTGTTTGCATCATTTTTATTGTATATTTATTGAGTTAATACTAATAAACTGAAAATTCACAAAAACGTGGAAAAACGGCAAAATATTGCCTAATTCGATGATATCTTGATTAAATCACATAAAGGAAAAGGGAATGATAAACGTCAAAATATTGCTAAATTCGATGATTTCTCGTACGAAACAAAATGCAAGAAAACTTGCTTAAAATGCAATATTATGCGAAATTCGGAGATTTGAAGGCCAAATCACATATCGTGATACTACATGAAATAGTATCGAAATATTGGTATAAATGAATATATTTACGTAATATCAAACTACATGAAAAACGTGAAAAAAGTCACGATTATACCAAATTTGAGGATTTTAACTTCGAATCATAAAGCGAGGTTTCGTACTATTTAGATAGATGAAAAGACATATGACAATGTTGTTTCCAATACAAATTATAAAAATCAATGTGTTTTCATTAGAATTAACTAAAATGTTCCTGATTTTCCGTTTATATTACCGATGGAAGATGTACACGCAAAACCGCTCTATTCCGACTGAAACGTCGATATATGCAATAAAAACCGAACTTCTCCCCTTTTCAATATCTTACTCAGTATTTTAACGAGAAACAAATAGATGATTGAAAATGAAGTATTTAAGGTTACTATCTAATCAATTATGTGTTTGCATCATTTTTATTGTATATTTAATGAATTAATACTAATAAACTGAAAATTCACAAAAACGTGGAAAAACGGCAAAATATTGCCTAATTCGATGATATTTTGATTAAATCACATAAAGGAAAAGGGAGTGATAAACGTCAAAATATTGCTAAATTCGATGATTTCTCGTACGGAACAAAATGCAAGAAAACTTGCTTAAAATGCAATATTATGCGAAATTCTGAGATTTGAAGGCCAAATCACATATCGTGAAACTACATGAAATAGTATCGAAATATTGGTAAAAATGAATATATTTACGTAATATCAAACTACATGAAAAACGTGAAAAAAGTCACGATTATACCAAATTTGAGGATTTTAACTTCGAATCATAAAGCGAGGTTTCGTACTATTTAGATAGATGAAAAGACATATGACAATGTTGTTTCCAATACAAATTATAAAAATCAATGTGTTTTCATTAGAATTAACTAAAATGTTCCTGATTTTCCGTTTATATTACCGATGGAAGATGTACACGCAAAACCGCTCTATTCCGGCTGAAACGTCGATATATGCAATAAAAACCGAACTTCTCCCCTTTTCAATATCTTACTTAGAATTTTAACGAAAAACAAATAGATGATTGAAAATGAAGTATTTAAGGTTACTATCTAATCAATTATGTGTTTGCATCATTTTTATTGTATATTTAATGAATTAATACTAATAAACTGAAAATTCACAAAAACGTGGAAAAACGGCAAAATATTGCCTAATTCGATGATATTTTGATTAAATCACATAAAGGAAAAGGGAATGATAAACGTCAAAATATTGCTAAATTCGATGATTTCTCGTACGAAACAAAATGCAAGAAAACTTGCTTAAAATGCAATATTATGCGAAATTCTGAGATTTGAAGGCCAAATCACATATCGTGATACTACATGAAATAGTATCGAAATATTGGTAAAAATAAATATATTTACGTAATATCAAACTACATGAAAAACGTGAAAAAAGTCACTATTATACCAAATTTGAGAATTTTAACTTCGAATCATAAAGCGAGGTTTCGTACTATTTAGATCCATGAAAAGACATATGACAATGTTGTTTCCAATACAAATTATAAAAATCAATGTGTTTTCATTAGAATTAACTAAAATGTTCCTGATTTTCCGTTTATATTACCGATGGAAGATGTACACGCAAAACCGCTCTATTCCGGCTGAAACGTCGATATATGCAATAAAAACCGAACTTCTCCCCTTTTCAATATCTTACTCAGTATTTAAAAGAGAAACAAATAGATGATTGAAAATGAAGTATTTAAGGTTACAATCTAATCAATTATGTGTTTGCATCATTTTTATTGTATATTTATTGAGTTAATACTAATAAACTGAAAATTCATAAAAACGTGGAAAAACGGCAAAATATTGCCTAATTCGATGATAATTTGATTAAATCACATAAAGGAAAAGGGAATGATAAACGTCAAAATATTGCTAAATTCGATGATTTCTCGTACGAAACAAAATGCAAGAAAACTTGCTTAAAATGCAATATTATGCGAAATTCTGAGATTTGAAGGCTAAATCACATATCGTGATACTACATGAAATAGTATCGAAATATTGGTATAAATGAATATATTTACGTAATATCAAACTACATGAAAAACGTGAAAAAAGTCACGATTATACCAAATTTGAGGATTTTAACTTCGAATCATAAAGCGAGGTTTCGTACTATTTAGATAGATGAAAAGACATATGACAATGTTGTTTCCAATACAAATTATAAAAATCAATGTGTTTTCATTAGAATTAACTAAAATGTTCCTGATTTTCCGTTTATATTACCGATGGAAGATGTACAAGCAAAACCGCTCTATTCCGGCTGAAACGTCGATATATGCAATAAAAACCGAACTTCTCCCCTTTTCAATATCTTACTCAGTATTTTAACGAGAAACAAATAGATGATTGTAAATGAAGTATTTAGGTTATAATCTAATCAATTATGTGTTTGCATCATTTTTATTGTATATTTATTGAGTTAATACTAATAAACTGAAAATTCACAAAAACGTGGAAAAACGGCAAAATATTGCCTAATTCGATGATATCTTGATTAAATCACATAAAGGAAAAGGGAATGATAAACGTCAAAATATTGCTAAATTCGATGATTTCTCGTACGAAACCAAATGCAAGAAAACTTGCTTAAAATGCAATATTATGCGAAATTCTGAGATTTGAAGGCCAAATCACATATCGTGATACTACATGAAATAGTATCGAAATATTGGTAAAAATGAATATATTTACGTAATATCAAACTACATGAAAAACGTGAAAAAAGTCACGATTATACCAAATTTGAGGATTTTAACTTCGAATCATAAAGCGAGGTTTCGTACTATTTAGATCCATAAAAAGACATATGACAATGTTGTTTCCAATACAAATTATAAAAATCAATGTGTTTTCATTAGAATTAACTAAAATGTTCCTGATTTTCCGTTTATATTACCGATGGAAGATGTCCACGTAAAACCGCTCTAATCCGGCTGAAACGTCGATATATGCAATAAAAACAGAACTTCTCCCCTTTTCAATATCTTACTCAGTATTTTAAAGAGAAACAAATAGATGATTGTAAATGAAGTATTTAAGGTTATAATCTAATCAATTATGTGTTTGCATCATTTTTATTGTATATTTATTGAGTTAATACTAATAAACTGAAAATTCACAAAAACGTGGAAAAACGGCAAAATATTGCCTAATTCGATGATATCTTGATTAAATCACATAAAGGAAAAGGGAATGATAAACGTCAAAATATTGCTAAATTCGATGATTTCTCGTGCGAAACAAAATGCAAGAACACTTGCTTAAAATGCAATATTATGCGAAATTCTGAGATTTGAAGGCCAAATCACATATCGTGATACTACATGAAATAGTATCGAAATATTGGTAAAAATGAATATATTTACGTAATATCAAACTACATGAAAAACGTGAAAAAAGTCACGATTATACCAAATTTGAGGATTTTAACTTCGAATCATAAAGCGAGGTTTCGTACTATTTAGATCCATGAAAAGACATATGACAATGTTGTTTCCAATACAAATTATAAAAATCAATGTGTTTTCATTAGAATTAACTAAAATGTTCCTGATTTTCCGTTTATATTACCGATGGAAGATGTACACGCAAAACCGCTCTATTCCGACTGAAACGTCGATATATGCAATAAAAACAGAACTTCTCCCCTTTTCAATATCTTACTCAGTATTTTAAAGAGAAACAAATAGATGATTGTAAATGAAGTATTTAAGGTTATAATCTAATCAATTATGTGTTTGCATCATTTTTATTGTATATTTATTGAGTTAATACTAATAAACTGAAAATTCACAAAAACGTGGAAAAACGGCAAAATATTGCCTAATTCGATGATATCTTGATTAAATCACATAAAGGAAAAGGGAATGATAAACGTCAAAATATTGCTAAATTCGATGATTTCTCGTACGAAGCAAAATGCAAGAAAACTTGCTTAAAATGCAATATTATGCGAAATTCTGAGATTTGAAGGCCAAATCACATATCGTGATACTACATGAAATAGTATCGAAATATTGGTAAAAATAAATATATTTACGTAATATCAAACTACATGAAAAACGTGAAAAAAGTCACGATTATACCAAATTTGAGGATTTTAACTTCGAATCATAAAGCGAGGTTTCGTACTATTTAGATCCATGAAAAGACATATGACAATGTTGTTTCCAATACAAATTAGAAAAATCAATGTGTTTTCATTAGAATTAACTAAAATGTTCCTGATTTTCCGTTTATATTACCGATGGAAGATGTACACGCAAAACCGCTCTATTCCGGCTGAAACGTCGATATATGCAATAAAAACCGAACTTCTCCCTTTTTCAATATCTTACTCAGTATTTTAACGAGAAACAAATAGATGATTGAAAATGAAGTATTTAAGGTTACTATCCAATCAATTATGTGTTTGCATCATTTTTATTGTATATTTATTGAGTTAATACTAATAAACTGAAAATTCACAAAAACGTGGAAAAACGGCAAAATATTGCCTAATTCTATGATATTTTGATTAAATCACATAAAGGAAAAGGGAATGATAAACGTGAAAATATTGCTAAATTCGATGATTTCTCGTACGAAACAAAATGCAAGAAAACTTGCTTAAAATGCAATATTATGCGAAATTCTGAGATTTGAAGGCCAAATCACATATCGTGATACTACATGAAATAGTATCGAAATATTGGTAAAAATGAATATATTTACGTAATATCAAACTACATGAAAAACGTGAAAAAAGTCACTATTATACCAAATTTGAGGATTTTAACTTCGAATCATAAAGCGAGGTTTCGTACTATTTAGATCCATGAAAAGACATATGACAATGTTGTTTCCAATGCAAATTATAAAAATCAATGTGTTTTCATTAGAATTAACTAAAATGTTCCTGATTTTCCGTTTATATTACCGATGGAAGATGTACACGCAAAACCGCTCTATTCCGGCTGAAACGTCGATATATGCAATAAAAACCGAACTTCTCCCCTTTTCAATATCTTACTCAGTATTTAAAAGAGAAACAAATAGATGATTGAAAATGAAGTATTTAAGGTTACAATCTAATCAATTATGTGTTTGCATCATTTTTATTGTATATTTATTGAGTTAATACTAATAAACTGAAAATTCATAAAAACGTGGAAAAAACGGCAAAATATTGCCTAATTCGATGATAATTTGATTAAATCACATAAAGGAAAAGGGAATGATAAACGTCAAAATATTGCTAAATTCGATGATTTCTCGTGCGAAACAAAATGCAAGAAAACTTGCTTAAAATGCAATATTATGCGAAATTCTGAGATTTGAAGGCCAAATCACATATCGTGATACTACATGAAATAGTATCGAAATATTGGTATAAATGAATATATTTACGTAATATCAAACTACATGAAAAACGTGAAAAAAGTCACGATTATACCAAATTTGAGGATTTTAACTTCGAATCATAAAGCGAGGTTTCGTACTATTTAGATAGATGAAAAGACATATGACAATGTTGTTTCCAATACAAATTATAAAAATCAATGTGTTTTCATTAGAATTAACTAAAATGTTCCTGATTTTCCGTTTATATTACCGATGGAAGATGTACACGCAAAACCGCTCTATTCCGACTGAAACGTCGATATATGCAATAAAAACCGAACTTCTCCCCTTTTCAATATCTTACTCAGTATTTTAAAGAGAAACAAATAGATGATTGTAAATGAAGTATTTAAGGTTATAATCTAATCAATTATGTGTTTGCATCATTTTTATTGTATATTTATTGAGTTAATACTAATAAACTGAAAATTCACAAAAAACGTGGAAAAACGGCAAAATATTGCCTAATTCGATGATATCTTGATTAAATCACATAAAGGAAAAGGGAATGATAAACGTCAAAATATTGCTAAATTCGATGATTTCTCGTGCGAAACAAAATGCAAGAAAACTTGCTTAAAATGCAATATTATGCGAAATTCTGAGATTTGAAGGCCAAATCACATATCGTGATACTACATGAAATAGTATCGAAATATTGGTAAAAATGAATATATTTACGTAATATCAAACTACATGAAAAACGTGAAAAAAGTCACGATTATACCAAATTTGAGGATTATAACTTCGAATCATAAAGCGAGGTTTCGTACTATTTAGATCCATGAAAAGACATATGACAATGTTGTTTCCAATACAAATTATAAAAATCAATGTGTTTTCATTAGAATTAACTAAAATGTTCCTGATTTTCCGTTTATATTACCGATGGAAGATGTACACGCAAAACCGCTCTATTCCGACTGAAACGTCGATATATGCAATAAAAACAGAACTTCTCCCCTTTTCAATATCTTACTCAGTATTTTAAAGAGAAAAAAATAGATGATTGTAAATGAAGTATTTAAGGTTATAATCTAATCAATTATGTGTTTGCATCATTTTTATTGTATATTTATTGAGTTAATACTAATAAACTGAAAATTCACAAAAACGTGGAAAAACGGCAAAATATTGCCTAATTCGATGATATCTTGATTAAATCACATAAAGGAAAAGGGAATGATAAACGTCAAAATATTGCTAAATTCGATGATTTCTCGTACGAAACAAAATGCAAGAAAACTTGCTTAAAATGCAATATTATGCGAAATTCTGAGATTTGAAGGCCAAATCACATATCGTGATACTACATGAAATAGTATCGAAATATTGGTAAAAATAAATATATTTACGTAATATCAAACTACATGAAAAACGTGAAAAAAGTCACGATTATACCAAATTTGAGGATTTTAACTTCGAATCATAAAGCGAGGTTTCGTACAATTTAGATCCATGAAAAGACATATGACAATGTTGTTTCCAATACAAATTAGAAAAATCAATGTGTTTTCATTAGAATTAACTAAAATGTTCCTGATTTTCCGTTTATATTACCGATGGAAGATGTACACGCAAAACCGCTCTATTCCGGCTGAAACGTCGATATATGCAATAAAAACCGAACTTCTCCCTTTTTCAATATCTTACTCAGTATTTTAACGAGAAACAAATAGATGATTGAAAATGAAGTATTTAAGGTTACTATCCAATCAATTATGTGTTTGCATCATTTTTATTGTATATTTATTGAGTTAATACTAATAAACTGAAAATTCACAAAAACGTGGAAAAACGGCAAAATATTGCCTAATTCTATGATATTTTGATTAAATCACATAAAGGAAAAGGGAATGATAAACGTCAAAATATTGCTAAATTCGATGATTTCTCGTACGAAACAAAATGCAAGAAAACTTGCTTAAAATGCAATATTATGCGAAATTCTGAGATTTGAAGGCCAAATCACATATCGTGATACTACATGAAATAGTATCGAAATATTGGTAAAAATGAATATATTTACGTAATATCAAACTACATGAAAAACGTGAAAAAAGTCACTATTATACCAAATTTGAGGATTTTAACTTCGAATCATAAAGCGAGGTTTCGTACTATTTAGATCCATGAAAAGACATATGACAATGTTGTTTCCAATACAAATTATAAAAATCAATGTGTTTTCATTAGAATTAACTAAAATGTTCCTGATTTTCCGTTTATATTACCGATGGAAGATGTACACGCAAAACCGCTCTATTCCGGCTGAAACGTCGATATATGCAATAAAAACCGAACTTCTCCCCTTTTCAATATCTTACTCAGTATTCAAAAGAGAAACAAATAGATGATTGAAAATGAAGTATTTAAGGTTACAATCTAATCAATTATGTGTTTGCATCATTTTTATTGTATATTTATTGAGTTAATACTAATAAACTGAAAATTCATAAAAACGTGGAAAAACGGCAAAATATTGCCTAATTCGATGATAATTTGATTAAATCACATAAAGGAAAAGGGAGTGATAAACGTCAAAATATTGCTAAATTCGATGATTTCTCGTACGAAACAAAATGCAAGAAAACTTGCTTAAAATGCAATATTATGCGAAATTCTGAGATTTGAAGGCCAAATCACATATCGTGATACTACATGAAATAGTATCGAAATATTGGTATAAATGAATTTATTTACGTAATATCAAACTACATGAAAAACGTGAAAAAAGTCACGATTATACCAAATTTGAGGATTTTAACTTCGAATCATAAAGCGAGGTTTCGTACTATTTAGATAGATGAAAAGACATATGACAATGTTGTTTCCAATACAAATTATAAAAATCAATGTGTTTTCATTAGAATTAACTAAAATGTTCCTGATTTTCCGTTTATATTACCGATGGAAGATGTACACGCAAAACCGCTCTATTCCGACTGAAACGTCGATATATGCAATAAAAACCGAACTTCTCCCCTTTTCAATATCTTACTCAGTATTTTAACGAGAAACAAATAGATGATTGAAAATGAAGTATTTAAGGTTACTATCTAATCAATTATGTGTTTGCATCATTTTTATTGTATATTTAATGAATTAATACTAATAAACTGAAAATTCACAAAAACGTGGAAAAACGGCAAAATATTGCCTAATTCGATGATATTTTGATTAAATCACATAAAGGAAAAGGGAGTGATCAACGTCAAAATATTGCTAAATTCGATGATTTCTCGTACGGAACAAAATGCAAGAAAACTTGCTTAAAATGCAATATTATGCGAAATTCTGAGATTTGAAGGCCAAATCACATATCGTGAAACTACATGAAATAGTATCGAAATATTGGTAAAAATGAATATATTTACGTAATATCAAACTACATGAAAAACGTGAAAAAAGTCACGATTATACCAAATTTGAGGATTTTAACTTCGAATCATAAAGCGAGGTTTCGTACTATTTAGATAGATGAAAAGACATATGACAATGTTGTTTCCAATACAAATTATAAAAATCAATGTGTTTTCATTAGAATTAACTAAAATGTTCCTGATTTTCCGTTTATATTACCGATGGAAGATGTACACGCAAAACCGCTCTATTCCGGCTGAAACGTCGATATATGCAATAAAAACCGAACTTCTCCCCTTTTCAATATCTTACTTAGAATTTTAACGAAAAACAAATAGATGATTGAAAATGAAGTATTTAAGGTTACTATCTAATCAATTATGTGTTTGCATCATTTTTATTGTATATTTAATGAATTAATACTAATAAACTGAAAATTCACAAAAACGTGGAAAAACGGCAAAATATTGCCTAATTCGATGATATTTTGATTAAATCACATAAAGGAAAAGGAAATGATAAACGTCAAAATATTGCTAAATTCGATGATTTCTCGTACGAAACAAAATGCAAGAAAACTTGCTTAAAATGCAATATTATGCGAAATTCTGAGATTTGAAGGCCAAATCACATATCGTGATACTACATGAAATAGTATCGAAATATTGGTAAAAATAAATATATTTACGTAATATCAAACTACATGAAAAACGTGAAAAAAGTCACTATTATACCAAATTTGAGAATTTTAACTTCGAATCATAAAGCGAGGTTTCGTACTATTTAGATCCATGAAAAGACATATGACAATGTTGTTTCCAATACAAATTATAAAAATCAATGTGTTTTCATTAGAATTAACTAAAATGTTCCTGATTTTCCGTTTATATTACCGATGGAAGATGTACACGCAAAACCGCTCTTTTCCGGCTGAAACGTCGATATATGCAATAAAAACCGAACTTCTCCCCTTTTCAATATCTTACTCAGTATTTAAAAGAGAAACAAATAGATGATTGAAAATGAAGTATTTAAGGTTACAATCTAATCAATTATGTGTTTGCATCATTTTTATTGTATATTTATTGAGTTAATACTAATAAACTGAAAATTCATAAAAACGTGGAAAAACGGCAAAATATTGCCTAATTCGATGATAATTTGATTAAATCACATAAAGGAAAAGGGAATGATAAACGTCAAAATATTGCTAAATTCGATGATTTCTCGTACGAAACAAAATGCAAGAAAACTTGCTTAAAATGCAATATTATGCGAAATTCTGAGATTTGAAGGCCAAATCACATATCGTGATACTACATGAAATAGTATCGAAATATTGGTATAAATGAATATATTTACGTAATATCAAACTACATGAAAAACGTGAAAAAAGTCACGATTATACCAAATTTGAGGATTTTAACTTCGAATCATAAAGCGAGGTTTCGTACTATTTAGATAGATGAAAAGACATATGACAATGTTGTTTCCAATACAAATTATAAAAATCAATGTGTTTTCATTAGAATTAACTAAAATGTTCCTGATTTTCCGTTTATATTACCGATGGAAGATGTACAAGCAAAACCGCTCTATTCCGGCTGAAACGTCGATATATGCAATAAAAACCGAACTTCTCCCCTTTTCAATATCTTACTCAGTATTTTAACGAGAAACAAATAGATGATTGTAAATGAAGTATTTAAGGTTATAATCTAATCAATTATGTGTTTGCATCATTTTTATTGTATATTTATTGAGTTAATACTAATAAACTGAAAATTCACAAAAACGTGGAAGAACGGCAAAATATTGCCTAATTCGATGATATCTTGATAAAATCACATAAAGGAAAAGGGAATGATAAACGTCAAAATATTGCTAAATTCGATGATTTCTCGTACGAAACAAAATGCAAGAAAACTTGCTTAAAATGCAATATTATGCGAAATTCTGAGATTTGAAGGCCAAATCACATATCGTGATACTACATGAAATAGTATCGAAATATTGGTAAAAATGAATATATTTACGTAATATCAAACTACATGAAAAACGTGAAAAAAGTCACGATTATACCAAATTTGAGGATTTTAACTTCGAATCATAATGCGAGGTTTCGTGCTATTTAGATCCATAAAAAGACATATGACAATGTTGTTTCCAATACAAATTATAAAAATCAATGTGTTTTCATTAGAATTAACTAAAATGTTCCTGATTTTCCGTTTATATTACCGATGGAAGATGTCCACGTAAAACCACTCTAATCCGGCTGAAACGTCGATATATGCAATAAAAACAGAACTTCTCCCCTTTTCAATATCTTACTCAGTATTTTAAAGAGAAACAAATAGATGATTGTAAATGAAGTATTTAAGGTTATAATCTAATCAATTATGTGTTTGCATCATTTTTATTGTATATTTATTGAGTTAATACTAATAAACTGAAAATTCACAAAAACGTGGAAAAACGGCAAAATATTGCCTAATTCGATGATATCTTGATTAAATCACATAAAGGAAAAGGGAATGATAAACGTCAAAATATTGCTAAATTCGATGATTTCTCGTGCGAAACAAAATGCAAGAAAACTTGCTTAAAATGCAATATTATGCGAAATTCTGAGATTTGAAGGCCAAATCACATATCGTGATACTACATGAAATAGTATCGAAATATTGGTAAAAATGAATATATTTACGTAATATCAAACTACATGAAAAACGTGAAAAAAGTCACGATTATACCAAATTTGAGGATTTTAACTTCGAATCATAAAGCGAGGTTTCGTACTATTTAGATCCATGAAAAGACATATGACAATGTTGTTTCCAATACAAATTATAAAAATCAATGTGTTTTCATTAGAATTAACTAAAATGTTCCTGATTTTCCGTTTATATTACCGATGGAAGATGTACACGCAAAACCGCTCTATTCCGACTGAAACGTCGATATATGCAATAAAAACAGAACTTCTCCCCTTTTCAATATCTTACTCAGTATTTTAAAGAGAAACAAATAGATGATTGTAAATGAAGTATTTAAGGTTATAATCTAATCAATTATGTGTTTGCATCATTTTTATTGTATATTTATTGAGTTAATACTAATAAACTGAAAATTCACAAAAACGTGGAAAAACGGCAAAATATTGCCTAATTCGATGATATCTTGATTAAATCACATAAAGGAAAAGGGAATGATAAACGTCAAAATATTGCTAAATTCGATGATTTCTCGTACGAAACAAAATGCAAGAAAACTTGCTTAAAATGCAATATTATGCGAAATTCTGAGATTTGAAGGCCAAATCACATATCGTGATACTACATGAAATAGTATCGAAATATTGGTATAAATGAATATATTTACGTAATATCAAACTACATGAAAAACGTGAAAAAAGTCACGATTATACCAAATTTGAGGATTTTAACTTCGAAGCATAAAGCGAGGTTTCGTACTATTTAGATAGATGAAAAGACATATGACAATGTTGTTTCCAATACAAATTATAAAAATCAATGTGTTTTCATTAGAATTAACTAAAATGTTCCTGATTTTCCGTTTATATTACCGATGGAAGATGTACACGCAAAACCGCTCTATTCCGACTGAAACGTCGATATATGCAATAAAAACCGAACTTCTCCCCTTTTCAATATCTTACTCAGTATTTTAACGAGAAACAAATAGATGATTGAAAATGAAGTATTTAAGGTTACTATCTAATCAATTATGTGTTTGCATCATTTTTATTGTATATTTAATGAATTAATACTAATAAACTGAAAATTCACAAAAACGTGGAAAAACGGCAAAATATTGCCTAATTCGATGATATTTTGATTAAATCACATAAAGGAAAAGGGAGTGATAAACGTCAAAATATTGCTAAATTCGATGATTTCTCGTACGGAACAAAATGCAAGAAAACTTGCTTAAAATGCAATATTATGCGAAATTCTGAGATTTGAAGGCCAAATCACATATCGTGAAACTACATGAAATAGTATCGAATTATTGGTAAAAATGAATATATTTACGTAATATCAAACTACATGAAAAACGTGAAAAAAGTCACGATTATACCAAATTTGAGGATTTTAACTTCGAATCATAAAGCGAGGTTTCGTTCAATTTAGATCCATGAAAAGACATATGACAATGTTGTTTCCAATACAAATTAGAAAAATCAATGTGTTTTCATTAGAATTAACTAAAATGTTCCTGATTTTCCGTTTATATTACCGATGGAAGATGTACACGCAAAACCGCTCTATTCCGGCTGAAACGTCGATATATGCAATAAAAACCGAACTTCTCCCTTTTTCAATATCTTACTCAGTATTTTAACGAGAAACAAATAGATGATTGAAAATGAAGTATTTAAGGTTACTATCCAATCAATTATGTGTTTGCATCATTTTTATTGTATATTTATTGAGTTAATACTAATAAACTGAAAATTCACAAAAACGTGGAAAAACGGCAAAATATTGCCTAATTCTATGATATTTTGATTAAATCACATAAAGGAAAAGGGAATGATAAACGTCAAAATATTGCTAAATTCGATGATTTCTCGTACGAAACAAAATGCAAGAAAACTTGCTTAAAATGCAATATTATGCGAAATTCTGAGATTTGAAGGCCAAATCACATATCGTGATGCTACATGAAATAGTATCGAAATATTGGTAAAAATGAATATATTTACGTAATATCAAACTACATGAAAAACGTGAAAAAAGTCACTATTATACCAAATTTGAGGATTTTAACTTCGAATCATAAAGCGAGGTTTCGTACTATTTAGATCCATGAAAAGACATATGACAATGTTGTTTCCAATACAAATTATAAAAATCAATGTGTTTTCATTAGAATTAACTAAAATGTTCCTGATTTTCCGTTTATATTACCGATGGAAGATGTACACGCAAAACCGCTCTATTCCGGCTGAAACGTCGATATATGCAATAAAAACCGAACTTCTCCCCTTTTCAATATCTTACTCAGTATTTAAAAGAGAAACAAATAGATGATTGAAAATGAAGTTTTTAAGGTTACAATCTAATCAATTATGTGTTTGCATCATTTTTATTGTATATTTATTGAGTTAATACTAATAAA
The DNA here is from genome assembly GCF_040958095.1 of Procambarus clarkii. Taxonomy (NCBI): domain Eukaryota; kingdom Metazoa; phylum Arthropoda; class Malacostraca; order Decapoda; family Cambaridae; genus Procambarus; species Procambarus clarkii. The sequence continues at coordinate 23,700,098 of NC_091221.1, read as the reverse complement.
CTGAAAATTCATAAAAACGTGGAAAAACGGCAAAATATTGCCTAATTCGATGATAATTTGATTAAATCACATAAAGGAAAAGGGAATGATAAACGTCAAAATATTGCTAAATTCGATGATTTCTCGTACGGAACAAAATGCAAGAAAACTTGCTTAAAATGCAATATTATGCGAAATTCTGAGATTTGAAGGCCAAATCACATATCGTGATGCTATATGAAATAGTATCGAAATATTGGTAAAAATGAATATATTTACGTAATATCAAACTACATGAAAAACGTGAAAAAAGTCACTATTATACCAAATTTGAGGATTTTAACTTCGAATCATAAAGCGAGGTTTCGTACTATTTAGATCCATGAAAAGACATATGACAATGTTGTTTCCAATACAAATTATAAAAATCAATGTGTTTTCATTAGAATTAACTAAAATGTTCCTGATTTTCCGTTTATATTACCGATGGAAGATGTACACGCAAAACCGCTCTATTCCGGCTGAAACGTCGATATATGCAATAAAAACCGAACTTCTCCCCTTTTCAATATCTTACTCAGTATTTAAAAGAGAAACAAATAGATGATTGAAAATGAAGTTTTTAAGGTTACAATCTAATCAATTATGTGTTTGCATCATTTTTATTGTATATTTATTGAGTTAATACTAATAAACTGAAAATTCATAAAAACGTGGAAAAACGGCAAAATATTGCCTAATTCGATGATAATTTGATTAAATCACATAAAGGAAAAGGGAATGATAAACGTCAAAATATTGCTAAATTCGATGATTTCTCGTACGAAACAAAATGCAAGAAAACTTGCTTAAAATGCAATATTATGCGAAATTCTGAGATTTGAAGGCCAAATCACATATCGTGAAACTACATGAAATAGTATCGAAATATTGGTATAAATGAATATATTTGCGTAATATCAAACTACATGAAAAACGTGAAAAAAAGTCACGATTATACCAAATTTGAGGATTTTAACTTCGAATCATAAAGCGAGGTTTCGTACTATTTAGATAGATGAAAAGACATATGACAATGTTGTTTCCAATACAAATTATAAAAATCAATGTGTTTTCATTAGAATTAACTAAAATGTTCCTGATTTTCCGTTTATATTACCGATGGAAGATGTACACGCAAAACCGCTCTATTCCGACTGAAACGTCGATATATGCAATAAAAACCGAACTTCTCCCCTTTTCAATATCTTACTCAGTATTTTAACGAGAAACAAATAGATGATTGAAAATGAAGTATTTAAGGTTACTATCTAATCAATTATGTGTTTGCATCATTTTTATTGTATATTTAATGAATTAATACTAATTAACTGAAAATTCACAAAAACGTGGAAAAACGGCAAAATATTGCCTAATTCGATGATATTTTGATTAAATCACATAAAGGAAAAGGGAGTGATAAACGTCAAAATATTGCTAAATTCGATGATTTCTCGTACGGAACAAAATGCAAGAAAACTTGCTTAAAATGCAATATTATGCGAAATTCTGAGATTTGAAGGCCAAATCACATATCGTGAAACTACATGAAATAGTATCGAAATATTGGTAAAAATGAATATTTTTACGTAATATCAAACTACATGAAAAACGTGAAAAAAGTCACGATTATACCAAATTTGAGGATTTTAACTTCGAATCATAAAGCGAGGTTTCGTACTATTTAGATAGATGAAAAGACATATGACAATGTTGTTTCCAATACAAATTATAAAAATCAATGTGTTTTCATTAGAATTAACTAAAATGTTCCTGATTTTCCGTTTATATTACCGATGGAAGATGTCCACGCAAAACCGCTCTATTCCGGCTGAAACGTCGATATATGCAATAAAAACCGAACTTCTCCCTTTTTCAATATCTTACTCAGTATTTTAACGAGAAACAAATAGATGATTGAAAATGAAGTATTTAAGGTTACTATCCAATCAATTATGTGTTTGCATCATTTTTATTGTATATTTATTGAGTTAATACTAATAAACTGAAAATTCACAAAAACGTGGAAAAAACGGCAAAATATTGCCTAATTCTATGATATTTTGATTAAATCACATAAAGGAAAAGGGAATGATAAACGTCAAAATATTGCTAAATTCGATGATTTCTCGTACGAAACAAAATGCAAGAAAACTTGCTTAAAATGCAATATTATGCGAAATTCTGAGATTTGAAGGCCAAATCACATATCGTGATGCTACATGAAATAGTATCGAAATATTGGTAAAAATGAATATATTTACGTAATATCAAACTACATGAAAAACGTGAAAAAAGTCACTATTATACCAAATTTGAGGATTTTAACTTCGAATCATAAAGCGAGGTTTCGTACTATTTAGATCCATGAAAAGACATATGACAATGTTGTTTCCAATACAAATTATAAAAATCAATGTGTTTTCATTAGAATTAACTAAAATGTTCCTGATTTTCCGTTTATATTACCGATGGAAGATGTACACGCAAAACCGCTCTATTCCGGCTGAAACGTCGATATATGCAATAAAAACCGAACTTCTCCCCTTTTCAATATCTTACTCAGTATTTAAAAGAGAAACAAATAGATGATTGAAAATGAAGTTTTTAAGGTTACAATCTAATCAATTATGTGTTTGCATCATTTTTATTGTATATTTATTGAGTTAATACTAATAAACTGAAAATTCATAAAAACGTGGAAAAACGGCAAAATATTGCCTAATTCGATGATAATTTGATTAAATCACATAAAGGAAAAGGGAATGATAAACGTCAAAATATTGCTAAATTCGATGATTTCTCGTACGGAACAAAATGCAAGAAAACTTGCTTAAAATGCAATATTATGCGAAATTCTGAGATTTGAAGGCCAAATCACATATCGTGATGCTATATGAAATAGTATCGAAATATTGGTAAAAATGAATATATTTACGTAATATCAAACTACATGAAAAACGTGAAAAAAGTCACTATTATACCAAATTTGAGGATTTTAACTTCGAATCATAAAGCGAGGTTTCGTACTATTTAGATCCATGAAAAGACATATGACAATGTTGTTTCCAATACAAATTATAAAAATCAATGTGTTTTCATTAGAATTAACTAAAATGTTCCTGATTTTCCGTTTATATTACCGATGGAAGTTGTACACGCAAAACCGCTCTATTCCGGCTGAAACGTCGATATATGCAATAAAAACCGAACTTCTCCCCTTTTCAATATCTTACTCAGTATTTAAAAGAGAAACAAATAGATGATTGAAAATGAAGTTTTTAAGGTTACAATCTAATCAATTATGTGTTTGCATCATTTTTATTGTATATTTATTGAGTTAATACTAATAAACTGAAAATTCATAAAAACGTGGAAAAACGGCAAAATATTGCCTAATTCGATGATAATTTGATTAAATCACATAAAGGAAAAGGGAATGATAAACGTCAAAATATTGCTAAATTCGATGATTTCTCGTACGAAACAAAATGCAAGAAAACTTGCTTAAAATGCAATATTATGCGAAATTCTGAGATTTGAAGGCCAAATCACATATCGTGAAACTACATGAAATAGTATCGAAATATTGGTATAAATGAATATATTTGCGTAATATCAAACTACATGAAAAACGTGAAAAAAGTCACGATTATACCAAATTTGAGGATTTTAACTTCGAATCATAAAGCGAGGTTTCGTACTATTTAGATAGATGAAAAGACATATGACAATGTTGTTTCCAATACAAATTATAAAAATCAATGTGTTTTCATTAGAATTAACTAAAATGTTCCTGATTTTCCGTTTATATTACCGATGGAAGATGTACACGCAAAACCGCTCTATTCCGACTGAAACGTCGATATATGCAATAAAAACCGAACTTCTCCCCTTTTCAATATCTTACTCAGTATTTTAACGAGAAACAAATAGATGATTGAAAATGAAGTATTTAAGGTTACTATCTAATCAATTATGTGTTTGCATCATTTTTATTGTATATTTAATGAATTAATACTAATTAACTGAAAATTCACAAAAACGTGGAAAAACGGCAAAATATTGCCTAATTCGATGATATTTTGATTAAATCACATAAAGGAAAAGGGAGTGATAAACGTCAAAATATTGCTAAATTCGATGATTTCTCGTACGGAACAAAATGCAAGAAAACTTGCTTAAAATGCAATATTATGCGAAATTCTGAGATTTGAAGGCCAAATCACATATCGTGAAACTACATGAAATAGTATCGAAATATTGGTAAAAATGAATATTTTTACGTAATATCAAACTACATGAAAAACGTGAAAAAGTCACGATTATACCAAATTTGAGGATTTTAACTTCGAATCATAAAGCGAGGTTTCGTACTATTTAGATAGATGAAAAGACATATGACAATGTTGTTTCCAATACAAATTATAAAAATCAATGTGTTTTCATTAGAATTAACTAAAATGTTCCTGATTTTCCGTTTATATTACCGATGGAAGATGTACACGCAAAACCGCTCTATTCCGGCTGAAACGTCGATATATGCAATAAAAACCGAACTTCTCCCCTTTTCAATATCTTACTTAGAATTTTAACGAAAAACAAATAGATGATTGAAAATGAAGTATTTAAGGTTACTATCTAATCAATTATGTGTTTGCATCATTTTATTGTATATTTAATGAATAATACTAATAAACTGAAAATTCACAAAACGTGGAAAAAACGGCAAAATATTGCCTAATTCGATGATATTTTGATTAAATCACATAAAGGAAAAGGGAATGATAAACGTCAAATATTGCTAAATTCGATGATTTCTCGTACGAAACAAAATGCAAGAAAACTTGCTTAAAATGCAATATTATGCGAAATTCTGAGATTTGAAGGCCAAATCACATATCGTGATACTACATGAAATAGTATCGAAATATTGGTAAAAATAAATATATTTACGTAATATCAAACTACATGAAAAACGTGAAAAAAGTCACTATTATACCAAATTTGAGAATTTTAACTTCGAATCATAAAGCGAGGTTTCGTACTATTTAGATCCATGAAAAGACATATGACAATGTTGTTTCCAATACAAATTATAAAAATCAATGTGTTTTCATTAGAATTAACTAAAATGTTCCTGATTTTCCGTTTATATTACCGATGGAAGATGTACACGCAAAACCGCTCTATTCCGGCTGAAACGTCGATATATGCAATAAAAACCGAACTTCTCCCCTTTTCAATATCTTACTCAGTATTTAAAAGAGAAACAAATAGATGATTGAAAATGAAGTATTTAAGGTTACAATCTAATCAATTATGTGTTTGCATCATTTTTATTGTATATTTATTGAGTTAATACTAATAAACTGAAAATTCATAAAAACGTGGAAAAACGGCAAAATATTGCCTAATTCGATGATAATTTGATTAAATCACATAAAGGAAAAGGGAATGATAAACGTCAAAATATTGCTAAATTCGATGATTTCTCGTACGAAACAAAATGCAACAAAACTTGCTTAAAATGCAATATTATGCGAAATTCTGAGATTTGAAGGCCAAATCACATATCGTG